>NW_026557876.1:3471319-3563819 GCF_026930045.1 Uloborus diversus
AGGAAGGTGCACAACTAGGCCACACTAGGAGTCTACGTACCAAATTTCAACTTTCTAGGACGTGCCTTTTTTGAGTAATGCGAGATACATACGCACATACATACGTATATATGGACGTCACGAGAAAGCTCGTTGTAATTAACTCGTGGGTAGTCAAAATGGATATTTCGCTTGTCTGTAGGTTTATAGGCATAAATCCACGTGTGGTCGGGTCGAAAAAATAAACTCAACGGGGGTGAGAAAAATGGAAATGAAGGCCGATTTTTGAGTGAATTTTTTTTCGCGAATACAATACTTCCTTTTTTGTAAAGGGAAGTAAAAAACAAGTACAGATTTTTTTTTAAATTAAAAAAAAAATGAAACCAGATTTAAAAAAAAAAAAAAATCGCCAAATTTGTCGCTAAGTCGGCGATAGTACTTGGCGACCAAAAGACTGGCGATATATCGCCAAGTGTCCGACAAATGATAACACCACTTGAGTTTACATCGAAATTAACAATGATTTCCCTACAAAAAGAGGCAAAATATCCCCTTAGGAACATCCGAATGCAACCAAAAATTAAGGTGCACAACTAGGCTCCACTATGAGTCTACGTACCAAATTTCACCTTTCTAGGACGTACCGTTTTTGAGTTATGCGAGATACATACACACATACGCACATACATACGTACATACAGACGTCACGAGAAAATTCGCTGTAATCAACTCGGGGGTCGTCAAAATGGATATTTCGGTTGTCTGTAGGTTCCTAGGCATATATCCTCGTGTAGTCGGATCGAAAAAAAAAAAATCTCAACATTCATTCGGGGGTGTGAAAAATGGAAATAAGGCCGATTTTTGAATGAAAATTTTTTCGCGAATACAATACTTCCTTTTTTATAAAAGGAAGCAATACAACATGCCATACACAGTGTGATTCTTTTTTTTTTTTTTTTTTGAGCAATCACGATTGCTTATTGCTTTCATTTGACTGTTTTTGGCGTGCTATCATTTTATTTTCCCACCGCCACCCTCCGCACCATCACCGTCGACCGGCTCCTCACGATGCTGCTCCTATAGCGAAAGCCGCCTCCAGGTTGCATCCATGTCCTACACACATTCGCATACATACACAACTACACACACACACAAACACACACACACACACCTACACACACATACACCTACACACACATACACATACACACACAAACACATACATACACAAACACATACACACACGCATACATACAGATACCTACACATACACACACAAAAAAAACACACACACATACACACACATTCATGTCTGCACACATACGCAAACACATATGCCTACACACACATTCACAACCCCCCCCCACATACACATTTATACACACAACTCCCCACACACTTATGCCTGCACACAGACACAAACACACATGCCTACACACATACACATAACCCTTACACACAAACAGACATACCCCCCATACACAAACACACACTCCTACATACACACACTCGTGATTGCGAAAAACATAATTTGAATTCAAGATGTTAAAATTCAAATTATTTATTTTTTTTTTAAATTTATTTAACACCACTCATTCTTCATAAAACAAATAAAAAATAGCTCACCCTAATAAGTTTTTCATCTTCCAGAAGAAAATGAAATAGGATCCCTGCCAGACCACTTGACCGAGCGATTTCTAATGTAAAATATCGACTTGAAAAATATTACGTAAGAATGCGTTGGAACACCCCCCCCCCAGTAAGGGCATGTAGAGATTTTTCCAACCCCCCCTCCCCATCGGGACCCTTACGTAATCAAGGGGTCACAGTACGTTTCACACTTTTTTTCTTTTTAATTTAAGTAAATTTTATTTTTCTTTGAAACCATAACATGCATACTTATTTCTTAATCAATAATTTATTTTCAAAATTTAAAAACATTGCCTACTTTTTTAAAAAATTCAAAAAATTGAAGAAAATTTCATTTTTTTGAAATCCCTAAGGCTTTTTTATTTTTGCACTCATTTAAAAAAAGTTTTTTGATGAACTATCACTATAATCACCTCTAAAAATCTGTACATTCATTTGCTTGTGAGTTTATTAGAAAATTTTCTGTGATTAATTATGTAAAAAATCAAAGTTTTTTTAAAAATGGTTTTTAAAGGTTTAACATGCTTTAAACATTTGAGTCATTTATAAAAATGCTTATCCAATGCACAGTTTTGTCAAATAGGTTATCCCAATTGCAAAAAGTATTACTTTAAAGCTGTATCTTTAATAGAAAAAAATCCTTAGGGATTCTAGTGACATGAAAACACAAAAAAAAACCATCATCGAGAAAAAGCGGTTTGAAGTTTTTCTTTTGCAGAAGAACACAAAGGGAGCATGGCCTAAAACCACTCATAACTTTTTGAATATTCGAACTAAAGCAATGAAACTTTTCCCCTGTGTTCAGAATAGGTTTTACTTTTGAAATAAGCAATAAAAAATTTTTTGATCATTTCATCATTTTTGAGGTACTGTAACCACTTAATGAATGGCCCCTTACGACTTAGTGCGCCGAGAGATGAATTTTCCTACTTTTCGAGAAACTGACTCTTGAAAAGTTTAGAAACTCTTGTTTAATGCTGAAATATTCCACTTTAACAGTCGTAACTCAAAGCGGAAGAGCCTCTTTTTTTAAAAAAACACAACACGCTTTTTGCTCATTTTTAAACTGAGACTTGTCCTGATTATTTTTCTGCGATAAAAAGCTGTTTATCCAAATGAGCATGCTCTGTGGGTGGCCTTTCGTCAGACCCAACTATGTGCCTCATTAAAATCTCGTTTCAATTGTGCTCGTCCCGAAGGCAATTATTCGAAGGGCAGTTGTTTACAGTAAACAAAAGTTCGTGAAAGTAACTAACGAACCGGATAATAGAATTTAGAAAAGGAATTTGAGGAGAACAAAGAAAAGCAAACGATTTTCAAAGGGAGTCAGTCACCCAGGGGCGGACCGGGTCCCGCAAGAGGGCGCTAACAAAGGGCAGAAATTAAAAAGGTGCAAATAAAGTGCAAAGAGTAAAAAAAAAGGTTCAAACAAAAGTACAGAAAGTAAAAATAAAAAATAATTAATTTGAATTTTGACTTCTTGAATTCAAATTATGTTTTTCTCAATTACGAGTGTGTGTGTGTGTATGTAGGCGTGTGTGTTTATGTGTGTGGGGGGGGGGGTATGTGTGTTTATGTGTAGGGGGTATGTGTGTGTGTGTACGCATGTGTATTTGTGTCTGTGTGCAGGTATGAGTGTGTGGGTAGTTGTGTGTATGAGTGTTTGTGTGTGGGGGGAGTGTGTATGTGTGTGTAGGCATGTGTATTTGTGTCTGTGTGCAGGTATGAGTGTGTGGGTAGTTGTGTGTATGTGTAGGTATCTGTATGTATGCATGTGTGTATGTGTTTGAGTGTGGGTAGTTGTGTGTATGCGTGTTAGTGTGTGGGGGGAGTGTGTATGTGTGTGTAGGCATATGTGTTTGTGTCTGTGTGCAGGCATAAGTGTGTGGGTAGTTGTGTGTATGTGTAGGTATCTGTATGTATGCGTGTGTGTATGTGTTTGAGTGTGTGTAGGTGTATGTATGTGTGTGTATGTGTTTGTTTGTGTGTAGGTGTATGTATGTATGTGTGGGTATGTGTTTGTTTGTGTACGTGCGTGTAAGTATGCGTGAAAGTGTAGGATATTGACGCAACCTGGAGACGGTTTTCGCTAGAGGAGCAGCATCGTGAGGAGCCCGTCGACGGTGATGCTGCAGAGGGAAAATAAAATGATAGCACATCAAAACGGTCAAATGAAAGCAATAAGCAATCGTGATTGCTCAAAAAAAAAGGAAATTAAATTAATTTGAATTCTGACATTTTGAATTCAAATTATGTATTTCGCAATCACGAGTTGCGACAGTGCTCATTGGAGTTATTGTTTCTAGAAACGGCTCCTGTCCCCCCAAGCCTGTTCCTCCTCCTGGGCGGTTACGTGTGTATAGTACGTAGTGTGTATGTGTGTGTGCGTAAGCGCACGTGCATGCATGTGTAGGCTTGTGTGTGTGCGTAGACCTGTGTGTATGCACGTAGGCGTGTGTATATGTGAGTGTGTATGTGTGTGAGCATGTGTGTGTACAGGACATGGACGCCTACGACCAGGAAAAGCGGATTCCGACGCGCCTGCAGAGGCCGGTGGTGCTGCAGAGGCCCCTGGTCCAAGCTGAAAAAGGAACCACAACGCCAAGGGCGGTCAAGTGAGAACAGTAAGCAATCGTGATTGCTCAAAAAAATGTGCAAAAAAATCAAATTTTTAACATTAACTTGAATGGGGTTGTTTCCTTCAGTCAAAAGTACTACTTTTGGTCACTGCAATTGATAGAATGAGCAAAAAAAAAAAAATTAATTTGAATTTTGATATTTTGAATTTAAATTATGTTTTTCGCTATCACGACTGTGTGTGTGTATGTAGGCAGGGACGTAGCCGAGGGGGGGGGTCCAGGGGGTCCGGACCCCCCCCTTCCTGATAGGTCACTGTCCCCCTGCACTTACATAAACAGAATTTTCCAAAAAAAAAAAAATTAAATAAAAAATTCTTTTGTCCTACATATTTTCTTTAAACGACAACTTTCTCACATTCAGTTTAGTTCAAAACAACAGAACCTCTGGGAGTGGGGGGGGGGGGGGAGCGACAGAAGTCTTCAACCCGTGGTACGCGACGCAGACCTGACCAAAAGAGACATTTTATCTTAGTCCCCTGCCTCGCAAGAAAATCGCCAGCAGCTATCCGAAAAAGGAGACACTATCGTAGTGCCCCTCCCCGCAAGGAAATCGCCGGCAGCTCGTAAGCAAACATTTATTGTTAACGAAAGCTTGATGAGAGTCATCAATGATGAAAATGTCGGAGACAGGTAGACAGAAGACCCTGGGCAGACAGGAAATTTGTAGGAATGTTTTTGCGGGAAGGTCATACAAGGAGGAAAGCGACAGTGGGGTCAGCCGCCCTTGTAATATAGTCTTTTTAGAAGGTGCCTAAGGCTCCTAGAGTCTTGGATAGTGCAGAACTCTGTTAGGTCGCACATTCCCTTTCTCATTCGCTGCCATTGGTATGGGTCGGTTGCACGAATGTTTTCCTCCAAAGTTAAAGGGAAAAATCAGGAGCAAAATCATAAACACATAAGAAAAAATTAGCCAACCCCCACTGCGTAAGTTGTATTGCAGTTCTTTTTAATGTGATTTTTTTCTTCTTTTTTTTTAACAATAGGAGCAATTTTATGCATTGTCATTTATGCGTTTCTCATTTATTTAAAAATTTATTCAGACAAAAATAGCATCGAATATCATTTCATTTTTTAACCAATCAATTCAATTTATTTCATTTCTAATTTTCATTCGTAACAATGATGAATTACTTATATCATTGTGTCCCGAAAGCTCGCAACTTTTAGCCTTCATCTAATACTCTAAACCTAGTTATTTTACTAACAATACGGAAATATAAAAATTTTAAATTTCTACCCTTTTTCTTTGGAGTTAATATTTGCCCTATTTGTGATAATACGGCAGCACTAAAATTAGATCCCAAATTAGATATACTGTAAAAAGCTAATCATCCTTCGGTGACAAATATAAAAGGTTTAGAGGTAGTTTGGAGCCTCAATTAGCAAACATTTTGCTCTAAGTCATCAGATGTTATAATCTAAAGGTTTAAAAGAAGACAAATCTCTTGTAAAAACTCTAAGAAAAGTTGTAAATGCCTTTCTACAACATGGTTGTAGATTGCCTTTCTACAACCATGAAACTAATGTCTGGAAATTCGTTCTGAATATTAATTCATTTTCATCACAAGGTAACAGATTTTTTTTTCTTTCACTCTTTCTGAGCAAAAATGTACCGAAAAGAACTAGAATTTTTGCGAATGTTTTATCTCTTGCGTTTTTATATATGATTTATAAAAAAGGAAAAAAAAAAAAATATGTATCTGGGGGGTAGTAAAAAAAAAGGATGAATAAATAAAGGTTAATATTAATATAACAAAATTGATTTCAGTGATATCAAAGTTTAAAAAAACAAAGAAATTCAATTAAAAAAAAAGTTTGGATGTGTTTGATTTTTTTAGTTTTAAGTTTGGAATGATTAACACATGTGTAAAGATATATACGTTTAAAGATACATATATATTTCACAAAGAAATTCTTTTAAATCATTATTTTAAAATACTAACTGAATTGTGTTCACGAGGTCAAAAGGAAAAGTTATTAATTAGTTTAACTGAAAATATATATTTTCTTCTATCTTCTAGTTCCATTTTTCGAATAAAATACTATATAATATTCGTGCATATGCTTCATTTAGCAAATTTTTGATAGCTATTTACTGACTTCTTTGTATTTAAGAATTATTTTACAAGTATCTGTACATTCATGGTTAAAAAGCACAGTAGACTCCGAATGCAAGAATAATAGTTGTTGTTCTTATCCTCATATATATAACAGCCAATGATCGAGTAACTCTCTTGACCTCATCAACAATGAAACTCGCTCCACGCCATGATAATTTGATAATATGTTTTGGTAATGTTTAAAATGCAGGGAAAGGCTTTATTGTAACAAGGCTGAACTGGATCCAGTAACTTAACTGTTTTACTGGTGAGACTGTCATTTTAGGGCACTAAAGAAACGAAAAAGTGGTCAACAATGAACGTTATCTACTGAAGCTTAGGGTTAATCCACTGCAGTTAGGGTTTAAAATATCAACTATCAAAATGTCACCAAACAGGCAATTTCTTCATTCAAATGTGGAATCAATTTTCATCCATCATATCTTGACGAGCGATTTTCTAGTTGTTATATAATTTCAAAATATCAATTTAAATCATATCTAGATTTTTAATTTACAACTTTTCTTAGAGTTTTTACAAGAGATTTGTCTTCTTTTAAACATTTAGATTATAACATTTGAAGACTTACAGCAAAATGTTTGCTAATTGAGTCTTCAAACTACCGATAAACCTTTTATATTTGTCACCGAAATATGATCAGCTTTTTACAGTATATCTAATTTTGGTGCTGCCGTATTATCACAAATAGGGCAAAGATTAACTCCTAAAGGATCGAAATCGGATGACTACCGCCAAATGTAGAAATTTAAAATTTTTATATTTCCATATTGTTAGTAAAATAACTAGGACTAGAGTGTCAAATTTTGTTGTGATGATTCATTACTGTTACTTACAGTTGTTGTTTAATTTGAAATTTTAAATTTAGAATGGAACATTTTGCACAGAAGTTGTTTTGAATCAGCTTAATAAACTAAATCAAATCCATAGTTCTGTTCATTTGTTTTCCTGAAGAGGGGTAAAGACTATACATAAAAATATTATGTATATACAACGTGTTCGTAAGTGTATTTATTCATTTTCCAAAGTTCTAAAAGTAATACTTCCTCTTATCACCCTTAAATGACTCTGCATGCGAAACTCCTAAAATAGAAAATGTCCAAGAAAAATGTTTAATACCTTTGACGGCCTAAAAAATAGTATTTTTAAATAAATTATCATTCAAATTTTCTTCAAAATTTTGACAAAGAAATTTTATTGTTTAACTTAATTCATCGTAAATACCATAACTGATCCTTAGATATCTATTTTAGCAATACATCACAAGAAAATACTTATTAACGAGCAATGACACTTTCTATGTATTTTAGTTGTTTGAACGGCTTTAATAATGTTTTCCTAAGCTTTTATATGAAAATACTATAAAAAAAAGATGAAGATTGGAAATATCATTCCATTTCTTATCGCTGAATGAATTCTAAAAATTTAAATGAATTAAGAAACATTTCGAGCTTTTCTTTAATGAGCCTTGGCGATATTTTCGTCCATAGAAGCATTAAATGCTGTCCAAAATCCAATTCGAAACAGTCAGGAGTGGGGAATTATGGAGCATTTATTGAGTTAGACAGTTGATAATGTAGTTAAAATAAATATGGGCGGTTTTTTTTTTTTTTTTTTTTTTCTGAAAGCAAATATATTGCAAAGCTTTAATTATCATATTTATATTACATCATTACTTAATTAATCTAATTATCATACTTATTAGTTGATTGGAATAGTATCAATTTATACAATTAACAGTTAATGCTTCTGATTTAGCATGCTTCCATTTTTAAAGTTCGAGCAACCTTGGACCCCCCCCCTTAACAAAATCCTAGCTACGTGCCTGATGTAGGCATGTGTGTTTGTGTCCAGGCATGAGTGTATGGGCAGTTGTGTGTTTGTGTGTGTGAGGGGGTATCTGTGTGTGTGTGTGTTTGTGTGTGTAAAGGGATATCTGTGGGTGTAAAAAAAATAATAATAATTTGAATTTTTATATCTTGAATTCAAATTATGTTTTTCGCAATCATGTATGTGTGTGTATGTAGGCCTGTGTGTTTGTGTGTGGGGGGTATGTGTGTTTGTGTGTGTAGGCATGTGTGTTTGTGTCTGTGTGCTGGCTTAAGTGTGTGGGTAGTTGTGTGTATGAATGTGTGTGTGGGGGGGGGTATGTGTGTGTGTAGGCATATGTGTTTGTGTCTGTGTGCAGGCATGAATGTGTGGGTAGTTGTATGTATGTGTGTATGTTTTTGTGTGTGTAGGTGTAGGTGTCTGTATGTATGCGTGTGTGTTTGTGTTTGAGTGTGTAAGTGTATGTGCTTGTGTGTATGTGTAGGTGTGTGTAGGATATGGACGCAACCTCGAGACGGCTTTCGCTACAGGAGCAGCATCGTGAGGAGCCGGTCGACGGTGATGCTGCAGAGGGTGCTGGCGGGAAAATAAAATCACAGCACATCAAAACAGTCAAATGAAAGCAATAAGCAATCGTGATTGCTCAAAAAGACATAGACCCAGAAAATATTTTCATTTTCCCAACAGTTAATTTTTAATAAACTTTTTAAAATGTTCGATTTTTCAAACAAGGCGTGGTCGTGATGACGTCACAAATGATGCATTTTGGCGCATCTTTCTACCGCGTTTCCACGTCATGATAATAAGCAAGCGAATCAAATATTGCGCTCTGCGCTTGCCATCAACCCTATCGTTGCCAATACACGTGAGTAAAGATGCGAATTAAATATTTTGCTTTGTGAATGGCAACACTGAATGGCAATTCATCATTTGTGATGTCATCGACAGAAGCGTAAGCAATGAAAGCGCACCGATTTAAGTAATTTTTCAAAAATATGAAACTTAAACAAGTTATTTAAAGAATGGTCAGATCCTATGTTTTTAAGCATACTTTTTCAGAAAAAATACTTTTAAAATTTTGGAAACGACCCTATTCTGAAATTTTAAATTCAAATTATATTTTTCGCAATCACGATTTGCGACAGGACCCTACTCAGTGGTTAGTAATCCGCGCACTTGTTTCTAGAAACGGTTTCTGCCCCCTCCCCCCCCCAAAGCCCGCCCCTCTTCTTGGGCGGTTGCGTGTGTATAGTTGTGTATGCGTAGGTTTGTGTGTGTTCGTTGGTTGGTTGGTTTGATTTTTTTGGCGCACGAGCCCTTGAGGGCTATACTGCGCCAAACGATATTTTATTATATGTTATTTATTTTTCATCTTTACTAATAATAAAGCGGAAAGTCTCTCTGTCTCTTTGTCTGGATGTCTGTGACGCGCATAGCGCCTAGACCGTTCGGCCGATTTTCATGAAATTTGGCACAAAGTTAGTTTGTAGCGTAGGGGTGTGCACCTCGAAGCGATTTTTTGAAAATTCGATTTTGTTATTTTTCTATTCCAATTTTTAGAACATTTTCCGGAGCAAAATTATAAGATGGACGAGTAAGTTACGAAATTATCATGACGTAGAATGGGAGAGCGAATGAACATAGCCAATTGGAGAGAAATTCGTCACCCATTGTTTGTAAATATACAGGCGAACCGAATGACCTTTTAATTTTCAACTACGGGCAAAGCCGTGCGGGTACCACTAGTTAAAGAATAAAGTAAATAAAAGCATGTTTTGAAGAAGAAAGCATAAAACTTCAAGTGCTAGTATTAAAAAAGTGCAGCCGATAAAAAAATTTAAACAATTTGAAGATAAAGACAAAATGGACGAAACAATATCTTGAAAAACAAAGGAAGAACGAAATCACATAATGACGAGACAAACACTAAATTAAAAAGGAGAATCCAATCTCCTGGAGGAAGGAGTACAAATTGCGATGGGGTGGCTCCCCCAGCAACTCCTTCAAAGGTGGGTAAAAATTATTAAAATATTTATAACGAACTAGCTGTACCCGACGCGCGTTGCTACGCCAACAAAAAAATACATCATTATACTGATTTTCATGACAATCGGTTGAACGGGGCAGAAGTGGCTACTCTGCAGTGCCACCTGGTGGCGAGTGGCTTTAATGAGCCTATTATGCACCTTCTCCGTGGAAAAATACATATATATAGCAATTTTCATAATAATCGGTCCAGGTATCAAGTGAAGCCATGACTATACTCGAATTTTGTACTCGCGCAGTTTGCAAGATCAATCAATCGCTAAAAATATCAAATAGAAAGAGCTTTAAATCCCCCCGTTGCATGAAAAGCCATAAAACAATAAAGAAAGAATTTATTTGTTCAAACTCAAGAAAAATGGCTTCTTATCAATGAGATCTTTCACTCGAATTCATTTCTGCATTTTATTCGTATTTATCCAATGGATTGTGACTTAAATTGGAATAAAAAAGGATCGGATTTTTTTCGAACTGGTCTATAAACATTCCCAGTACCAAAAATAACAAACAGTGAAAGTTTCAGCAAATCTGCCGTTTAGTTTTTGCGTTCATGGATGACATACGGACAAACATTCATTTATATATATATAGATTAGATTAAAATTTGGGTAGTTGCATAAAATGTGCAACACTGTCTGATTTACATCACATGTAATGCATGTTGGAACTGGTTCATGACATAAGAGATATTTGTGGGTGAATCTGGTATGTCCAAGGCGAAGTCTAGCTAATAAGACTTGTTCTCTCCTGGTGATATTTAATGATCCGAAACCTCTAGTGGTGGGCTGGATCGAATGCCGTTTATTTTGAATTTCTGAATTCCACGTTCCCTGCTAATACGTGTTGAGGCTTACAACGATGGCGTTTTTGATATCATCGAAAGGGACACTATTATCGACCAGGATACTTGCAGCTCTGGCAGCCGAATAGTGTGTGTGTTCGTAGACTTGTGTGCATGTAGGTTGGCGTGTGTGTATGTGTGTGGTTATGTATGTGCCTGCGTGTGTCTAGGACATGGTGGCCACCGACCAGGAGAATCGGCTACCAGGGCAGAGTGCTCAGGACCGGAGGAGCCGCGCCTGGTCGAAAGAGGAACCACAATATCACGGACGGTCAAATATAAACATTTAGCTATCGCGATTGCTCAAAATATATATATATATATATATATACATATATATATATATATATATATATATATATATATATATATATATATATTAATTTGAATTTTTGGCATCTTGAATTCAAATTATGTTTTTCGCAATCACGAGTGTGTGTGTATGTGGGCATGTGTGTTTATGTGTGTGTGAGGGTATGTGTGTTTTTCTGTGTGCAGGTATGAGTCTGTGGGTAGTTGTGTGTATGAGTGTTTGTGTGTGGTGGGGAATGTATGTTTGTGTAGGCATATGTGTTTGTGTCTGTGTGTAGGCATGAGTGTGATTAGTGTGTGGGTAGTTGTGTGTAGGTGTATGTATGTATGTGTAGGTGTCTATATGTATGCGTATGTGTATGTATGTGATTAAGTGTGTGTATGTGTTTGTGTATGTGTGTGTAGGTGTATGTATTTGTGTGTGTGTAGTTGTGTATGTATGCGCGTGTGCGTAGCATATGGATGCAACCTGGAGACGGGTTTCGCTAGAGGCGCAGCATCGTGAGGAGCTGGTCGACGGTGGTGCTGCAGAGGGTGCTGGCGGGAAAATAAAATGATAGCACATCAAAACAGTCAAATGAAAGCAATAAGCAATCGTGATTGTTCAAAAAAAAAAAATAATAATAATAACGCTGGTACGTTTACCAGTTTAAAAAAAAGAAGAAAAAAAAAGCGAAGCGAAGTCGCACAGGCTCGTGAGCGCAAAATAAATAAATAAAATAATAAGGAAGTTGCACCAAAAAAAAAAGATAGGTACATTTTTTTTAAAGATTAAAAAATATGGAAATTTGCACAAATAAATAAATAAATAAATAAATAAAATAAATAAACAAATAAAGAAATTAAAAAAATAAAAATGTACATAAGAAAAGGTATTTAGGCTGAAAGGCGCCACGGCCCGCAGACCAGTCTGCCCCTGGAGTCACCGTCTCTAGACGAGATAATGAGGATTGAAAGAAAGCGTTTCAGTGGCTGAGCGACATGAAAATAGTGCACAAGTATGAAAATTTAAACTTTAATATTGGGTATGACGAATCTCTCAACCAAAAAAAAAAGTCAGATTTTTATGAAATTATAGCATTTTAACTTACAAATTAATTTTGAAATTCGTTAAAAATTCGTTTAACTTGCTGACAGTGCATGTTAACTTGTGCATCGGACTTGTGACCGGAGGGTCCTGGATTTGATATTATCCGGTCGAAGATCCACCGTCTTCATCAATGGTGACTGGGGCACGTTAAATGCGCTCGAGGTCACAAAATCCTCCGAGTGAAACGACACCTATGGGTATGCTGGACCCGGTCTGCTCTGAATCAAAGAATCAGAGCCGTCCTCCATCTGATCGGTTAAGCAACAAATAGTGGAAGGTACGGTGTGAAAAGTGCTTTATATAACTCAAGTTCTATGACAGCTACAGAGCTCTAAATTACTGATCTCTATCTATTCAGATTTGTTGCTGTTCGACGTATAGTAAGTCGTGAAACAACCACTCTCCTTTTCTCAAATTCTTTCAGTTTAGTGCCTACCTAACGTACGACTGTAAAAATAAAAACGTCCCCAATCCAATCGCTTACTAAGCATTTATGTCGTTGTGTTAAAGTGTGCAGAATGAAAAGCAAGCAAATTTTGCTTTTTAGGACACACAAATTTAATTGTCCATGTAACAGGAATGTTTAAACTCATTTCTATGATTTCAAAATTCCTTTGTATTTCCAACAAAAGTAATTAAAAAGGATCCTTTTACCATTACATTCCTGTCATAAAATTAATGAAAAGATTCGGATCATTAGACAACTTTAAAAAAACTAACTTGATCGATCCGGATCGTTGGAAAGGTAATTAAAAAAGACGTGATCGATCCGGATCGTTGGAAAGGTAATTAAAAAAGACGTGATCGATCCGAATCATCATTGGATAGATATTTTTTTAAAAAGACATGATCGATCCTGATGTTTGGACAGTTATTTTTAAAATGACTTGATCCGTCTGATCGTTGGGCAATTATTAAAAAAAAAAAAAAAAAAACATGATCGATCCGGATCATTGGACAATTATTCAAAAAAAGACTTGATCGATCCAGATCATTGGACAAGTATTTCAAAAAAGACTTGATCGATCCGTACAAAAACAATTTGATCGATCCGGATCATTGGATAATTTTAAAAACCGACTTGCTCTGTATGTATCATTGGGCAATTATTCAAAAATGACTTGATCGATCCGGATCATTGGACAAGTATTCAAAAAAAAAAAAAAAAGACTTGATCGATCCGGATCATTGGACAGGTATTCAAAAAACGACTTGATCGATCCGGATCATTCGACAATTATTTAAAAAAGACTTAATCGATCCGTATAAAAACAACTTGATCGATCCGGATCATTGGATAATTTTAAAAACCGACTTGATCTGTGTGTATCATTGGGCAATTATTCAAAAATGACTTGATCGATACGGATCATTGGACAAGTATTCAAAAAAAGACTTGACAGATCCGGATCATTGGACAAGTATTCAAAAAAAGACTTGATCGATCCGTATAAAAACAACTTGATCGATCCGGATCATTGGATAATTTTAAAAACCGACTTGATCTGTGTGTATCATTGGGCAATTATTCAAAAATGACTTGATCGATACGGATCATTGGATAATTTTAAAAACCGACTTGATCTGTGTGTATCATTGGGCAATTATTCAAAAATGACTTGATCGATCCGGATCATTGGACAAGTATTTAAAAAAAGGCTTGACAGATCCGGATCATTGGACAAGTATTCAAAAAAAGACTTGATCGATCCGTATAAAAACAACTTGATCGATCCGGATCATTGGATAATTTTAAAAACCGACTTGATCTGTGTGTATCATTGGGCAATTATTCAAAAATGACTTGATAGATACGGATCATTGGACAAGTATTCAAAAAAAGACTTGACAGATCCGGATCATTGGACAACTGTTTCAAAAAAGACTTGATCGTTCCGTATAAAAACAACTTGATCGATCCGGATCATTGAATAATTTTAAAAACCGACTTGATCTGTATGTATCATTAGGCAACTATTCAAAAATGACTTGATCGATCCGGATCATTGGACAATTATTCAAAAAAAGACTTGATCGATCCGGATCATTGGACAATTATTTAAAAAAAGACTTGATCGATCCGTATAAAAACAAATGGCTCGATCCGGATCATTGGATAATTTTAAAAACCGACTTGATCTGTGTGTATCATTGGGCAATTATTCAAAGATGACTTGATCGATCCGGATCATTGGACAATTATTCAAAAAAAGACTTGATCGATCCAGATCATTGGACAAGTATTTCAAAAAAGACTTGATCGATCCGTACAAAAACAATTTGATCGATCCGGATCATTGGATAATTTTAAAAACCGACTTGCTCTGTATGTATCATTGGGCAATTATTCAAAAATGACTTGATCGATCCGGATCATTGGACAAGTATTCAAAAAAAAAAAAAAAGACTTGATCGATCCGGATCATTGGACAGGTATTCAAAAAACGACTTGATCGATCCGGATCATTCGACAATTATTTAAAAAAGACTTAATCGATCCGTATAAAAACAACTTGATCGATCCGGATCATTGGATAATTTTAAAAACCGACTTGATCTGTGTGTATCATTGGGCAATTATTCAAAAATGACTTGATCGATACGGATCATTGGACAAGTATTCAAAAAAAGACTTGACAGATCCGGATCATTGGACAAGTATTCAAAAAAAGACTTGATCGATCCGTATAAAAACAACTTGATCGATCCGGATCATTGGATAATTTTAAAAACCGACTTGATCTGTGTGTATCATTGGGCAATTATTCAAAAATGACTTGATCGATACGGATCATTGGATAATTTTAAAAACCGACTTGATCTGTGTGTATCATTGGGCAATTATTCAAAAATGACTTGATCGATCCGGATCATTGGACAAGTATTTAAAAAAAGGCTTGACAGATCCGGATCATTGGACAAGTATTCAAAAAAAGACTTGATCGATCCGTATAAAAACAACTTGATCGATCCGGATCATTGGATAATTTTAAAAACCGACTTGATCTGTGTGTATCATTGGGCAATTATTCAAAAATGACTTGATAGATACGGATCATTGGACAAGTATTCAAAAAAAGACTTGACAGATCCGGATCATTGGACAACTGTTTCAAAAAAGACTTGATCGTTCCGTATAAAAACAACTTGATCGATCCGGATCATTGAATAATTTTAAAAACCGACTTGATCTGTATGTATCATTAGGCAACTATTCAAAAATGACTTGATCGATCCGGATCATTGGACAATTATTCAAAAAAAGACTTGATCGATCCGGATCATTGGACAATTATTTAAAAAAAGACTTGATCGATCCGTATAAAAACAAATGGCTCGATCCGGATCATTGGATAATTTTAAAAACCGACTTGATCTGTGTGTATCATTGGGCAATTATTCAAAGATGACTTGATCGATCCGGATCATTGGATAATTATTCAAAAAAAGACATGATCGATCCGGATCATTGGACAAGTATTCAAAAAAAAAGACTTGATCGATCCGGATCATTGGGCAATTATTTAAAAAAAGACTTGATCGATCCGTATAAAAACAACTTGCTCGATCCGGATCACTGGATAATTTTAAAAAGCGACTTGATCGATCCGGATCATCGGATAACTTTTAAACAACGATTTGATCGGATTATGGAACATTCGATTCATCGGCATGCGGATAATCGGCACTCTACCGCATGTGATTGTTACCGGTCTCCCTCTTCTCCAAGATATGACGTCATCGGGTTGTGGAGTCTGGCCATTAAAACTCCGGTCTGAACTTTAATAAGGAGGGCCAAACGAGAGCAGACGAGATTCGTAGAATCTCTCCTCCTCAATAATGCCAACAAGCACAACCACCTGCGGTTCTTGACCGCGCGTCCTTGTTAAATCGGAGGGGCCAAGGTTGCAGACGATCGGGAACTGGCTTAGCTCATTACGCATGCCAATTGCATATTAGTGGCGGGCCTTCAAATTTGTGAAGTGATGTTTAGAAGTTTAGACTGGCGATCACGTGGTGGTGCACCATCCCGTTGCTGAATCCCTTCAGAGGGCAGACCGACCTACCCTCCATTTTGGTCCCAAGACAGCTTTGGATCCAACCTTGCTTCAAGTATTTGGGAACACGGAATCGCTGGTTGCTATGTCGCAAAATTATTGATGATAAGTTGAGCTAAACGTGACTTTAGGTCTGATCAGCAATGAATTTCCGATTGAAGGCTCACCTGAATTTTGGCATGAAATTAGTTAAAAACAATTATATTTCATGTTCTATTTACCTTGGAACATTGGAACAAATCTTGTCTGATGCAAAAAATTAAAAGTTTTTGTAGATATTTTTAAATAATTTTTGCAAGCATCTTTTAATGTATTTTTAAAAAATTTTCCTTTTTCACATTGTTGGATATATGCCAAAATATGGATTAAAATTGGAGGAAACTAACAATTAAAAGAGTTAATTAATTAATTTGATTATAGAGTATTGCATTGTCATCGGGTCTGAGGTCGCGAGCCAAATTTGAAAAGAATCCGATCGCAGGAAGTGGGCGAAATTTGAACTGCAAGATTCCGTTACAAGATACTTATATACATACATACATACAGGTGAAGCTAATAAAAGCGTGTTAATCAAGAAATTTTTAAATCACGCAACCTGCCGCCTCTAAAATTAATTTGAATTTCTAGTTGAATTCCGAACTGTGTTTTGCACTGCTACTCACTCTAAATAACTTTTTTTTTTGTCATTGAAGCAGCGAATTTATGGCGCTGATACTTTTAAAAAAATTGTTTCAACTTCAAAATCTGGAGCCCTAGGCGACTGCCTAGTCATCCCCCCCAGGGGTGCCCCCCTAAGTTCAATGGCGCAAATTATCCCCCAAAATTTTCCTCAACTCTCCCTCTCCCCCTTTTTTTGGGTTTTTAGCTCTTTATTTTATTTATTTTTTCAAAATAATTTTTCTTTTTTTTTCTTTTTAATATTTTTTATTTATTTATTCTTTTAAATATTTTTTATTTATTTGTGTATTTAATTATTTTTAATTATTTATTATTATTTCATTAGAAAATTTCTGTGCTACGCCAACGACACACACACAAACTAAATAAATGAAATAAAAAAATAAACAGAATACAATAAAATAAAATTAATACTAATTTAAATCTTCTTTACTAATAATAAAGCTGAAAGTCTCTCTGTCCGGAGGATGTCTGGATGTCTGTAGAATGTCTGTAGGATGTCTGTGACGCGCATAGCGCCTAAACCGTTCGGCCGATTTTCATGAAATTTGGCACGAAGTTAGTATGTAGCATGGGGGTGTGCACCTCGAAGCGATTTTTCGAAAATTCGATGTGGTTCTTTTTTTATTCCAATTTTAAGAAAAAAAACTATCATAAATTACGAAATTATCATAACGTGGAACCCTAACATGGGCACAAGCCAATTGGCGAGATACGAAATGATCATAACGTGGAACTGTAACGTCGGTACAAGCCAATTGGCGAGAAAATTCACCATACATTATTTGTAAATATACAAGCGAATCAAAAGACCTTTAATTTTTCTATTACGGGCGAAGCCGTGCGGCTGCCACTAGTTAATAATAATAATGCTGAAAGTCTCTCTGTACGGAGGATGTCTGTAGGATGTCTGTGACGCGCATAGCGCCTAAACTGTTCGGCCGATTTTCATGAAATTTGGCACAAAGTTAGTATGTAGCATGAAGGTGTGCACCTCGAAGCGATTTTTCGAAAATTCGATGTGGTTCTTTTTCAATTCCAATTTTAAGAACAAAATTATCATAAGATGGACGAGTAAATCACGAAATTATCATAACGTGGAACCGTAACATGGACACAAGCCAATTGGCGAGATACGAAATGATCATAACGTGGAACCGTAAGATGGGTACAAGCCAACTGGCGAGAGAATTCACCATAGATTATTTGTAAATATACCGGCGAATCAAAATACCTTTTGATTTTTTCTATTACGGGCAAAGCCGTGCGGGTATCACTAGTTAAAAATAAATCAATAAATACATAAATAAAAAGCAATTTTAAAAATCTCCCCTCCCCCCATTTTGATGGCGCAACTTTCGCCATAATCCCCCCTTGTGGGCACCCCTGCCCCCCCCCCCCCGACACTGCAGCTCTCGTCCTTTCGAGAAGTGTAAAAAACATTTCGTTCTGTTGGGGGGGGGGGGTAAGTAAACAGAATGGCAGTGATTTGGAAGCTCTCCAAATGTTTTCGACTGAACGAATTTTTGGAAAAAAGCGAAACAAGTGCTGTATTGGTTGCTGAATTGTTTTCACGTGTGACATGGATGACTTCCAAAATCCAAATGCAAATATTCCCACACTGTCTTCGTTCTGTTTAGGCAGTTCCTCGACCCTTCAACCTGCTCTCTCGACCCCTCCTCGACACTCCGCTGTTCGGCGTTCTGAAATCCAGATGCGTCCCTTTGGGCAAAGTGTGCTTCGATGAAACGTCAGAAGGGTCAGTTTGCTGAGAAAGACGAAGTAATTCATATACGTACTTGATATATTTCCACGTCTGATATATATATATATATATATATATATATATATATATATATATATATATATATATATATATATATATATATATATTAGGGTGGTCCTTATTTTTGAAGTTGTAGATATTTTACACGACGCCCCCTCAATTTGTTCCATTATACAAATAAATGATCCATGCAAAATTTTAAGTCAATCCATGAATATTAACACGTGCCCCTAGGGCCCCCTTTTTTGAGTTTCGAGGAAAAAATTTCGGATTTTCCATTTTTATGTAAAAATATTCCTAGGTTTCATATTTAAAGTAATTTTGAACCTCAATAGATGTTGCTACTTCCAGATCAACCATTCATTCTGTAAAATTTTACCTATTACATAGGGTACATGTACACCAATGGCCTTGAGACAGGCATACCGCTATTCGCGCTCGTTTCAAACTAAGCGGCAGGGGGATATTTCTTTCCACCAAGATGGACATAAGGGATTCTAAAGGCCATTAATGAATGATTTTTGACAACAACAAATTGCCTCCTCCAGGCTTTGGGGGTGTAGATTTAGAAAATTTTCTGTGTATGTAATAGGTGTGGCAAATTGGGTCACTAGGTTTCCATGCTATAAATATAAGTAATGACAATTATATTTTAATTCGCTGTTCTTTAGTTATATACTTAAATGTTTATGCATTCTTATAAGTTAAATTTAAAACGATCCTCGATTACCCGACCATAATAATAAACTCTATTTTCCACATCTAAAATATAAATTTTAAAAAATTCCAGACCGGAATAATGTAAAAATCTATACTTTAAACTGTCTTCTATTTCAGTACATATAGTCCTTTATTATCATCAAATTCTTCTTGCAATTCGCAAGATTTAGAAACCGAAATGGGTATATATCCTAACCTGTTGAACCTTTTTCCTATATCTGGTCTACCACAACGCAAAAAAGCTTGATAAATATTGATATCTGCTCGCATTTCATCAATTTTAGACAAATGCTATATTAGGGACAAAGATGCTGCTTATTTATTAACAGCCTATGTAGATGCAGTAAATTTAAATGAAAATAACCTTATTATCAATCGTACATCCCTTAAGAGAGCAAGGGAAAATCTTCGAGAGGTAAAATCATCAGATTTCATGAATTTAAATTAAGATTTTTTGATTATTCACTGGGATACAAAGCTACATCCAGGTGTAACTGGGAAAAAACGCCGATAGGCCGACCATGATAGCTTCAGGTCCCAATGTTGAACAGCTACTCAGAATTTCTGAGATATTTCTTCAGTTGTATATGATATCTTAATGACTGCTCTTTATTGCTAACTGTTCAAGCTGTAGTGTTTTATATAGCGGCTTACAATACTGGCTGTATAAATTGTGCATGTAATTTTTTAGAGCAAAAGCTGAACGGTGATATATTGCATTTGTATTGCTATCATCATCCACCTGAAATCGGACTGCAGAGTGTCTTTAGAGAAGTTCTTGCCTTTCTTAGTTCTAGACTCGATACTCCATTATTTAAGCGCTTTAAAATTCAAAAAGTACACATACCACTTAAATTCTAAAAGAAGAATTTGATGACATTTTATTGTTCGTAGAAAGCGGAATTAAGAAATATTACAGAGAATCCTCATAACGTGTAATAATATTTCTTGGTGAAGTCCTCCCTCCTACAGGGATATGTTTTCGGCAACCTGGAGCTTATCTGTGAGCCAGATGGGTGGAAAAAGGAATTTATTGTTTGAATATTTATATGTTTAGGAAACAATTTAAACTGACCTTACATGAAGAGAATGCCCGTAAATGCTGTTTTACAGTTAAATGTTGTATGAAGAAATAGTTTTTCGCAGCA
The DNA here is from genome assembly GCF_026930045.1 of Uloborus diversus. NCBI lineage: Eukaryota > Metazoa > Arthropoda > Arachnida > Araneae > Uloboridae > Uloborus > Uloborus diversus. The sequence continues at coordinate 3,492,211 of NW_026557876.1, forward strand.
ACCCATTCTAGGCCTTTTAAATTAATATAAAATCTAACGTCTAAAAAACCTGCAGCGTACAAAATGATGACAAACATGCAGCAGAAGTAGTGATTGAAAAATTCACAATTCAATTATGGTACTTAGGGATGAACTAGTAGCTTTGTCCGTATTGGATAAAGGAATTAACTTTGAAGATAGGAAAAGACTACTTCAAAAAAATGCTTGCTGAACAGGAAGATGTGTTTGATGACTGTATAAAAAAATTTCAGATAACAGTAGATGATTTGGAATACTTTCTTAGTAAAGATCTTCTTCTTTATAGAATCAATTACAAGTCAATAAGACTGATAAATTACAAACACTAAAAGATTTTTTCCTCTTTGATCCTGATTCACGGCAAAATGAAGGAAGCTATTTAAAGGGAAGAGAGATCGTTAAAATACTGAAATTGTGAATGATACAACTGAAAGAGGAGCACAATATTAATCGACGAATTTCACAACTAATTTACTAAATATGAGTCACAAAGCAATTTATTTTACAGACCGTCCAAGACTATTGGAAAAAAATACACTATCGAGATACATTGGGAAAAGCGTACGATTAAGGAAAGTTTCTAAAGCATTATTTTATTCTTATTCAACGTAAAATCTTTAGATGATATAAAGTAATTAAAAAGATTAATTTTAGTGCTACCTCACTGTAAAAATATTTTGCAAATCTAGGAGAAACGAGGTGCTGGGTCTGAAGTAAAAACTCGAAGATTTGTGAGAAAATTATCAAAAGTGTTAAAGTTCAACGTCCTAGGGGCACGTGTTATTATTGACCGATCAAGTTCAAATTTTGCACCGATTACTTTTTATTATAGTGTCACAAAACTAGGGGGGCGTCACTTGTTAAATTCCGAAAGAATATTTTTCCCATATAAATAAGGACCACCCTAATATATATATATATATATATATATATATATATATATATATATATATATATATATATATATATATATATATATATATATATATATATATTGTAACGGGTCAGACGCGACTTCCAACTTTCTTGAACGGACGACACAGTTCTTGATTAAAAACACAGGAAATTTATTTACACTATGTACATAAGAGATCGTTAACAACTGCTAAATGAATCATCAGCAATAAGCAAATATCACTCAACACCGTAAACTCGACGGTTACACACGTATTTACTTCCAAATACGAAAAACAACACAGCGAAATGCCTCGCGATAAACAGAGCTAACACACTCTCAGTACAAATTCTCAATCGAAACTAAACTTTTTATCGTGCGTAACGGCTTTTATACACACCGAAAGAGATCTCTCAACTATTCCAGAAAATGCTACGCCGTTACACACTTTCTTATTTCTTTTCATTCACAAATCTTATCACTGAAAAAAATAGGGGAACCTTATACTTCAATCGATTGTATAGGGGCTGTATATTCATTACAGGAAACTATTTACAGGTTACGTTACTACAATAATTTTAGATGACAGATAATTTAGTGAACGCTAAATTTAGACAAATTAATCACAAAAATAATTACTATTTACAGGATTTGTAACAATACATATATATACATATCAGGCTTGGAGTCCATTGCGAGGGAATGTAATAGAATACAATTATGATTACGAGCACGAAAAAAAGGGGATTACGATTAAGATGACGATTATAATCCTCTGACAAAACATAATTACGATTAAAGCAACTATCCGATTATATGGAAAATGTTATCGATTACGATTATAATATGCTGATTATGATTTTGATCTACTTTAAAAAGAAACAGATTTTGTTTTGTTTTCCTTTCAAGGGGGGCCCCATATTTTGTTTGGCAGGACAAAACAGGTGAGCGTCCCCATTTTGGACGACTTTTCTCCACAATAATTGCAATGTTTCATGACATCAAAGCACAAATCGTAGGTACGTGTTTCGGAGATATGAGAGCCCCTTTTCTGTGGGTTGGGAGCTTGTTGGAGCGGGGCAAAGAGCTTTTTGATAAACAGGGCCGGATTTGGAAGTGTGGAGGCCCCGGGGAAACGAAGGAGTGGAGGCCCCTAAACGGGGTTTGAAAAGATCATCATATTTTCGAAAATATCCGATACTTTGATATATATCCGAATATTTTGATATACAGTCGAGCCTCCATACATCGAACTTCCACATATCGAAATTTTCTATGTATCGAAATCCCAGCAAATTTCTATGTTCATTGCATAGAAAAATTGTTTCCATATATCGAAAATATCTCTATATATCGAAATTTTTTTCGAGATAATCGTAGATTTTTTTTTTCCACTTTAGACTGTTTGTCTTATGAAAAATGAAGGTTAGGAGAGAAAATGATGTTCACTAAAGGTTGCTACGAAACTCATAAGAAATCTGGGGTTGAAGGGTGTGTAGATAGGTCGTTGTTTCGTTCTGGGGTTCTTAAATTCCCTCAAGTTTATTTCAAATCTTAGTTGTAACCAGTAACACTGTAAAATCAGTTTCAAGTTATCCCTTTTGTCTGTTGATTATCATTCCTAGTCTTTTTAGCTGCAGTAAAAATCATTCAGATTAAGTAGATTGATTTTTTACTTTTCTCTCGATTGCATTGTCAAAACGAAGATCCCCTCATGTTGCGAATCAAGTTGAACTGCCGAAGAAGGAAGATGTGTGAAGGCACAAAAATGCAATTTCTGATAATTTTTCAGTTATTAACTTTCGTTTAATCCGATGCTCGTATCAATTAGAAATTGGGTTTCATGCACGAAAATTAGCTTTAATTTTAATGTTTTAGGAAATTTTTATAATAAAACAAGATTGTTTCTATGTATCGAAATTTCGATGTATCGAATTTTTTTCCGGCAATTTGCTACTTCGATATATGGAGGTCCGACTGTATATCCGATATTTTAGACCCGTGAAAGTTAAGATATTTTGTAAAAATTTTATTGTGGGGGCCCCTTTGTTGTGGAGGTCCCCGCCTGCCCTCCCCTAAATCCGACCCTGTTGATAAAAAGGAAACGACTTCTATAAGTTTTAAAACGTTAACCCTGCGTTATACTTTAGTGTAACGTTATACTTTAGTGTATTAGCCTTTTGTTATATTCCACACTAGTGATACCCGCATGGCTTTGCCCGTAATAGAAAAATCAAAAGGTCTTTTCGTTCGCCTGTATATTTACAAATAATGTATGGTGAATTTTCTCGCCAGTCGGCCTGTACCCATCTTACGGTTCCACGTTATGATCATTTCGTAATTTACTCGTCCATCTTATGATAGTTTTGTTCTTAAAATTGGAATAGAAAAAGAACCACATCGAATTTTCGAAAAATCGCTTCGAGGTGCACACCCCTATGCTACGTACTAACTTTGTGCCAAATTTCATGAAAATCGGCCGAACGGTGTAGGCGCTATGCGCGTCACAGACATCCTACAGACATCCAGACATCCTCCGGACAGAGAGACTTTCAGCTTTATTATTAGTAAAGAAGAAAGATAAAGAAGTAAAGAAAAGAAAGGTAATTTTCAGAACAAATTCTTTTCCATTTTATTAAGTTTCTGTGAAAAATGCGCTTAAAATTAGAACAGAAAAAGAACCACATCGAATTTTCGAAAAATCGCTTCGAGGTGCACACCCCTATGCTACATCCCAGGTAGCATCAACTCATCGGATTTTGCTCGGTCGATCATCGACTCCTCCAAAACTCATCGCGTAATGCACGCTGATATCGTTGCGATCAGAATCCGAGAACGCTTTTCGATGAGCTGTTTTTTATAGGAAAACTATATCCTTACGATCAAATTTTCCGATGAAAATTTGCCGAGCTACATTTCATCGAAAAAAGATATCGTAACAATCAAATTTTCCGATGAAAATTTGCCGAGCTGCATTTCAGCGGAAAAAGAGATCGTAACGATCAAATTTTCCGATGAAAATTTGCCGAGCTGCATTTCATCGGAAAAAGAGATCGTAACGATCAAATTTTCCAATGAAAATTTGCTGAGCTACATTTCATCGGAAAAAGAGAGCTTAACGATCAAATTTTCCGATGAAAATTTGCCGAGCTACATTTCATCGGAAAGCGAGATCGTAACGATCAAATTTTGCGATGAAAATTTGCCGAGTTTCATTTCATCTTAAAAAAGTAGGTTGTTTAAATTTTCCGATAAAAATTTTCCCAATCTAAAATTTTTGGAAATCTCCCAACTGTTAAAATAGGATAAATTTTATTATTCGAATATCCGACAATTGATAGTGTCATTGATCAAACGTAAGGCTATACGGATCAACATTCAGGGTTGAAAATCGGAGGAAAAATGACTGAGACTTTGACTCCGAATCCGACTCCAGGATTTTGAAAGGGTTTACTCCGATTTGCTTCAAAATCAATTCAACTTTAACTCCACGATTCCAACCCCGATTATCTCACTCGAATTGCGAACAAAATGAGACTCCGACTCTTGAATGATTTCTCTCTATCTCCAAAACAATTCCACTCCGTTCAATTTGACTCAAAAAATTACCGACTCCGACTCTTCACTAGCTAGCGCCACAAGTATATTCACTGAATAAAGTTCTCACTTTTTCGTTCAGAAATCTGTCATGGCCTTGCCACCCGATAGATGGCGCCACAAATGATTTTTCATTTAATACATTATTTTCCTCTTAGGAAAATCATTACTTGTCCAGTGGTTAGCATATGAATCTCGTATTCCAGAGATCTAGGGTTCGATTCCCGGCTAAAGCGCCCTTGTTTGAGCTCATGAATCACGTTCATCTAAAGTTGTTAAATTAGAAATTAAATAAACAAGTTATTAAAAAAATGTATAAAATAATTGTCCCAAATGACATCATCCAAAAATACCTCTCCTGAAAGTTTTCAAGATGGCGGAAGGGTCACGTGATCATCCAAGATGGCGGACCCCCCCTTCCCACTGTTAATTTTTTTTCCTACTGCTTCTCCCTATATCGCAGTTGTTACTACTTCTCATCGTATTTTCATCCTAAATTCATCGCCTCGGAACAGCACTGCTCGTATATTGCTCCAAATCTCATCGGTATAGGGAGCAAAATTCATCGAATTCCGATGATCGGATTCTACTATTGCCGATGAGACATATTGGAGCAATTTCCGATGAAAACTCATCGGAATCCGATCATCGGCCGATCAAAGTTTGATCGGATTTCGATGAACGGCCGATGATCGGCCGATGAGTTGATGCTACTCGGCATACTAACTTTGTGCCAAATTTCATGAAAATCGGCCGAACGGTGTAGGCGCTATGCGCGTCACAGAGATCCAGACATCCTACAGACAGCCAGACATCCTCCGGACAGAGAGACTTTACACCGAAATTAACAATGATTTCCCCCCAATAAGGGGCAAAAGACACCCTTTGGAGCATCCGAATGCAACCAAAAAGAAAGGTGCACACCTAGACCCCACTAGGAGTCTACGTTCCAAATTTTAACTTTCTAGGACATTCCATTCTTGAGTTATGCGACATCCATGCGCACATACACACATACGTACTACGTACATACAGACGTCACGAGAAAACTCGTTGCAATTAACTCGGGGATCGTCAAAATGGATATTTCGGGTGTCTGTACGTTCCTAGGCACATATCCACGTGTGGTCAGGTTGAAAGAAAAATTCAACATTCATTCGGGGGTGAGAAAAATGGAAATGAAGGCCGATTTTCGAGTGAAAATTTTTTCGCGAATACAATACTTCCTTTTTTGTAAAAGGAAGTAAAAACAATTGACTATTTGTAACAAATATGCCGCTTGAACAAATCAAACGCATACAGTAAAACCTGTCTACAACGATACTGTTGGGACCTAAATAAATATTGTTATAGACAGTTTGATTATTTCTGCTTACATTTTTCTGGGACCAAAGAAAATATCGCCGTAGACAGGTTTATTGTTAAAGGCAGTATTGTTATACACAGGTTTCACTGTATAGACATTTCTCTCACAAACACGTGGTGCATCATTTAAGTCTGTTTCGTTCATTTGCCTTCTTTTGTAAAATGAGATTTTTTTTTAATACTACTATTGAATGGAGGGGTACGCAGATTGTTGAACACTTGTAGTGAGTTTTCTCGGGAAAAGTTAAAAAAAAAAAAAAGAAGAAGAAAGAAAGAGACGGAGAGAGATCGATACAGTGAAACCTGTGTATATAACAATACTGTCTATAACAATAAATCTGTCTATAACAATATTTTTCTTTGGTCCCAGAAAAATGACAGCATGAATAATCAAACTGTTTATAATGACAACCTGTCTACAACAATATTTTTTTATGTCCCAACAGTATCGTTGTAGACAGGTTTTACTGTATTTATACGGGACTTCTAAACCAGTGGCGTACCTAGGGGTTGACAGGAGTGGCTCTCGCCAGGGGCCCAACAGTCAGGAGGAGGGGGGCATTTTGACCAATTTCAAAAAAAAAAAAAAAAAAAGTATTCATTTGAATTTTGACATCTTGAGTTCAAATTATGTTTTTCGCAATCACGAGTGTGTGTGTATGTAGGCGTGTGTGTTTGTGTGTGGGGGGTATGTGTATGTGTGTAAGAATGTGTGTTTGTGTCTGTGTGTAGGCATGAGTGTGTGGGTAGTTGTGTGTAGGTGTGTGTATGTGTAGGTGTCTGTATGTATGCGTTTGAGTGTATGTATGTGTGTGTAGGTGTATGTATGTGTTTGTGTAGGCATGAGTGTGTGGGTAGTTGTGTGTAGGTGTCTGTATGTATGCGTTTGAGTGTATGTATGTGTTTGTGTGTGTAGTTGTGTATGTGTGCGCATGTGTGTAGGACATGGATGCAACCTGGAGGCGGCTTTCGCTAGAGGAGCAGCACCGTGAGGAGCCGGTCGACGGTGATGGTGCGGAGGGTGGCGGTGGGAAAATAAAATGATAGGACGCCAGAAACAGTCAAATGAAAGCAATAAGCAATCGTGATTGCTCAAAAAAAAAAAAAAAAAAATTTGCCATTAATTGCTTAACTGGGTCAGCCGCTTTATCGAATCAAAACTGTTTAGAACAAACTTGATTTTTCTCCAGTTTTATTTAAGGAACATTTTTTTCGGTCCCTGTCCCCCTGAACAAGGATCTACATACATTTGCCTTTGTAAGGGGTACAGTCGAAAAGGAACTGCGATATTTGCTCGCTATAACCGCGTGCTCGTATAAAAAGGATTCGTGGAAAAAATCATACAAATTTACACGTTTCTGCTTTGTTATTTGTTTATTTCTGTTCCGCACCCAAAGAAGTTGGATGTTTGATTTGAATTGTCTCTTTCTTGTGATCGTTTTCGTGGTCCGAAAAACATCGAAATTTGCACCCGTGTCTTCAAAACAGTTTGACAATTTTCTGCACTTTAGAAGCAGGGCCGCATGGAGTCCCGCTCTCAAAAAAAAGTGAAGAAAAGGGGGGAGAAAAGGGGGAGGGGGAGAAAGAAAAAAAGGGGTGGGAGAGAAAATTAAAAACGGCTTACTAGAAAACAATTAACTCTATTTTAAGTGCCGCAGAGTACATTTTTCTTATTCTCTTATCATTCGGAGTACTCCCCTCTTTTTCTTTCTTCCTTTTTTTGAGCAATCACATTGCTTATTGTTTTCATTTGGCCTTTGAATAGCGTTACTTTGATTTTATTCCCCCCCCCGCCCCCCTCTACAGTACCACCGTCGACCGGCCCCTCCCGATGCTGCTCCTCTAGCGAAAGCAGTCTCCAGGTTGCATCCATATCCAACATATACACACACACTCACACATACTCACCCACACATACCCACACAATCATGCCTGCACACGGACACAAAAATACACACTCACATACACACACATGCACATACGCACCCACACATGCCCACGCAATCATGCCTGCACACAGAGACAAACACACACATGCATACATACACACACACACACCTACAAACACAGACACGCCTCCATACATACACACACACACACACACTCGTGATTGCTATAAAAACATAATTCGAATTCAAGATGTCAAAATTCAAATTAACTTTGTTCCTTTCTTTCCTTCTTTTCTTTTTTTTTTTTGCGTCAGTGTCGCCCCCCCCCCCCCCCGCCCCCCCCCCAAGGCCCGGGCCCCAAGTTTCCGACTACGCCTCTCGTCGGGCTTGTTTAAATGGTTAAGATGACTTGAGTTTTTTCAAAATGAATAAATCAGAAATTTGTTTTGAAAATTACGTAAAGAACGACCATTGTATTTTGTACGAAAACTTGCGTTGAAAAAGTATTTTTTTTATTTTTGGCAGTAAATTTGAGTCTTCAAAATAAATAAATAAATAAATAAATAAATAAATAAATAAAAAGGAAAAGTTTCCCTTTTTTTTTCTATGGGGCAAAGTGAAAAATAAAATATTTTTCTAATGAAATATTTCCTATTTGATTATAAATCATATTTTCGATCGAAAGAATCAGTAAATGAAAGGTTGAATGAATAAATGTGAAGAAAATTAAACAATAATTAAACGAATAAATCAATTGATATATGAAGAAAAATAAATAAGCGAGTAAAAGAATAAATGAATAAGAAAATAAGTGATTGAATAAATAAGTGAATCACTAAATGAAGGAATACAAATGAATTAATTAATAAATGAAAACGTAAGTGATTTACATTAAATGATTGAGTGAGAAAATGAAACAAACTATTTCCCTTTGCCCCTTCCACTTTGCCCCGGATGTACTTGACTTATTTTACAATTTTTTTAAAATACAAATAAGCTTAATATTGATTAAATTAATACTGCATTGAATAGTAGGAGGTCTCAATTAATATTTTTAATGTTGATAACAAGAACTCTTATCATTTTATAGTAACAAAAATAATTTTTTACTTACAACAAAATGTAACAACATGAGTATCATTTTTCAAAAATTGCCTTTACTACAAAATCCTGACTGGAATAGACGACGTATGGCATTACATAGTTAAAATAATAGCAGACAGGTGGAGCTAAAAGCAGAGTAAATATTTCACCATTTCACTTTGCCCCGCTCTTTAACTTTGCACCGTGTTCCCTTATACCTTGGAAATAATAAAATTCTCTCCAACAAATATATAGTTGTTAAATGCTCCTCCACAAATTAAAAAAAAAAGAAAAATTAATTTGAATTTTCACATCTTGAATTCAAATTATGTTTTTCGCAATCACGAGTGCGTGTATGTAGGCATGTGTGTTTGTGTCTGTGTGCTGGTAGAAGTGTGTGGGTAGTTGTGTGTATGAATGTGTGAGTGGGGGGGGGGTATGTTTTTTGTAGGCATATGTGTTAGTGTCTGTGTGCAGGCATGAATGTGTGTGTGTGTGTATGTTTTTGTGTCTGTGTGTATGCGTGTGTGTGTAGGTGTATGTGTGTATGTGTTTGTGTGTGTAGGTGTATGTGTGTATGTATTCGCGTGTGTGTAGGATATGGATGCAACCTGGAGACGGCTTTCGCTAGAGGAGCAGCATCGTGAGGAGCCGGTCGACGGTGATGCTGCAGAGGGTGCTGGCGGGAAAATAAAATTATAGGACGCCGAAAGCAGTCAAATGAAAGCAATAAGCAATCGTGATTGCTCAAAAAAGAAAAAAAAACAATATCATCACATTTATTCTCATCACATACTTTCGGTTGATTCAAAATGTTAATGATTTTTTTTTTTTTTTTTTCGAAAATAGAATAAACTTTTCTGAAGAGAAAATTAACAGACATTTTATGAATGACAAAAATATTGCTCGCTTTAAGCGGGGCTTGCTCGTTAAAGGCATGTTATGTTCCCACAGACATAACATTGCACCAACCGGATCTTTTTGATTTCCTCGCCAAATCCGAGTTCTCGTTAAAACGGGGCTTGCTATAAGCGAGTTCGACTGTACTCGGTTTTATTATATTATTATTTTACATTATTATTATTCAATAGGAGGCGGGTGGCCCATGTTAATATCGCCTAGGGCGGCAGAGCTACTAGAGCCAGCCCTGACTGCAATTTCAACAAGACCACAAACATTTCCAGACATATGTATACGTACAGGCCCGTGTCCAGATTTTCATCAAAGGAGTTGTTTTAAAATTTCATCCCTGTCCTTGGGGGAGGAGGGGGATTGTTCAGACACTCACAAACTTTAATTTTACGTAAAATTGCCGATCCTAGTCTGCTGTCTCCCCTCTCCCCCAGAAGAATTCTTCCTGAGGAAGTGACAACAGCTTATTCCTGCATTTTACAGCTCATTTTTAATCAAATTTGTTTAATAAATGGTATATTGCACAAATAAAATAAGTATTAAAAACTCTCTACGAATTGCTTTACAGTACGCATATCGATTTTCATGTTATGAAAAAAATGCTTAAAAAATTCATAGCTGCAACATATACCAAATTCATCAAACCCTCTGAAGCAATATTAACGCAGTTAACAGTATTGAAAAAAGGAACCAACGGTTCTTCCACGTTTTTTTTTTCCCCCAAAATACTATTCCAGTATTGCAAAACAACTTCAAAGAAAAAGGTTTTTAATTTTTTTTTCCAATTTTTTTAAAGCATTTATTTAAATACTAGTGGCATCCGCATGGCTTTGCCCGCAGTAGAAAATGAAAAGGTCTTTCGGTTCCCCTGTATATTTACAAATAATAGATGATGAATTTCTCGCCAATTGGCTTGCCCATGTTACGGTTCCACGTTATAATAACTTGGTCATTGACTCGTCCATTTTATGATAATTTTGCTCGGGAAAATGTTATTAAATTTGGAATAGAAAAAGAACCACATCGAATTTTCGAAAAATCGCTTCGAGGTGCACACCCCCATGCTACAAACTAACTTTGTGTCAAATTTCATGAAAATCGGCCGAACGGTCTAGGCGCTATGCGCGTCACAGAGATCCTGGCAGACAGAGAGAGATCCGGAAATACAGAGAGAGATCCGGAAAGACAGAGAGAGATCCGGAAAGACAGAGAGAGATCCGGAAAGACAGAGAGAGATCCGGAAAGATAGAGAGATCCGGAAAGACAGAGAGAGATCCGGACAGAGAGAGATCCGGACATAGAGATACCCAGACAGCTTTATTATTAATAAAGATTTATAAACAGTAATATTCCCATCCATTTTTCTGAGGGTTTACTCCCAGTAATCCATTACGCACAATTTGTGTATTTGATCGTATACATAGTACATCATGATATGAAAATTTATGAAGCTTGAGGGTGTACGCCATGTGTCTAAAAAATGTTTGAGAGTATACAGCGTATATGGAGAAAACCTATGAGAACACCACTGTTTATCTCTACATCTTATAAAATGAAGTCCCCAAAAAGCGTCTGTGTGTTTGAACTCGCAAAACTCGAGAACTGCATGGCCGATTGCGCTGAAATTTTCAGTTTGTTCCTTTAAGTCCTGAAAAGGTTTGCAGACCAGTTCGAATAAAATTCGATGAATAGTTCTTTTTCCATTCCAATTTACGTCCAATTAACACATAAATTCTCAAATATGGGGGTGAAAAATGACTTGCACATATTAATATTACATATCGTTAGAAAGGGTAGAATTTTCCGCGTTCTACGCAATTTGTTTCAATGATCTAACTTTATTACGGCGGGAGTCATTTGCGTTTTTAGCTCTATTTTTTTTAGACTTAGTTGAAATTTAGGTACTACTTTCTTCATTAAACAAATCAATAAAAAGTGAAGGAATTGTTCCACAACTTTCTTTTTGACGCCATTGGAAAAAGCGACCTTTTTTACACCAGATCTAACTCGACCTAAGGTCGAAAAAATGAGCTTTTATCTCGAAAGGAAAAAAAGTTACAAGCCTTTTTAAATCAAGTTTAAGAAATCTCGATTCCATTCAAATTGTGAACCATTTTCTTTCGCATTTTAATTCCTTAAACTTATTTTATTTTGTGTTTCCATGGTTACGAATTTTAAATCCATCTTTCTGGATTTAACTTCTTAAAAGTATTTTAATATCTGTCGTCATTGTTTGGAAGGGAAATCATGATCTTTTTTTTATTTTATTTTATTTTTACGCCTGATTGTTGAATATACGTCACTTGACACAATTTTTATTTTCAAGGTGAACCAGGCAAAGCTGGGCAACGCACTAGTAAAAACTAAAAACAAGGTTGGATTCAAAGCCGTCTTGGAACCAAAATGTCGGACGAGTCGGCCCTGTCATTTTCAAAGGGTTCCAGGGGTATCGGGCGCGTGCCGGGTGTTTGTTTTGGGCACGTGCCGGGGGATGTCACGTGAGGGGTGGACGACTCACCTGCGAAATCCTTGACTTGGTTCTCGTCGATCCACAGCGTGATGTCGAGGCTCTGCTTGGGGTTGGGGGAGTCCCTGTAGTCGGGGGAGGCCCCCGAACCCCCCACCAGGAGCGCCATCATCATCAGCAGCAGCAGCAACATCCCCCAGAGGTGGCTCGCGACCGAATGAGCTTCCGAACGCGAGGAGAGAGCGTGACGTCAGACCCCCTCGGCGCGGGACGCCACAGTTGGCGGTGGATCGCCGTTCGGGGGGAGAGGTTGCTTTCTGGGGGAAGTTGGCGCGTCGATTTTACGAACCTCTGATTCACGAACACACCAATCAGGGACCGATTTACACACCTGGGTGCCCCGGGGCACTGACAAATATGGTGCCCCACACACAAAAAAAAAATATGAAGGTAATTTTTGGACATTATTTTGATAGAAAGAAAATTATTTGCAAGGTTCAGTCATTAGTTAGGCAGACGAAGTTACTCATCTGGGGGTGTTAATAAGTCGGGATTTAAAGTTTGGCCAACAATGCAGCATTGCTAGTAACAAGGCCAATAAGATGCTTGGGTTCATCAATAGATCTATTTCAAACAAATCTAAAGAAGTTCTTCTGCCCTTATATAGAAGTTTGGTAAGACCCCATTTGGAGTATGCTGTTCAGCTTTGGTCTCCTTATCTTAAGAAAGACATTAAAGCATTGGAAGGGGTTCAAAGGCGGGCTACAAGGCTAACGAATGGACTTTCTCACTTAGACTACGATTCTGGGCTTAGAAGGCTAAAAATGTACCAGGGGTGCCCACAGGGGGGGATTATGGCGCAAGTTGCGCCATCAAAATTTTTTGGGGGGGGGGGATTTTTTTCTTTAGAACATGAAATTTTTGAATTTTGGAAAGAAAAACTATCTAAACTTATTCAACAAGAAAGAGATGCATTAATAATACTTTTTTCACGTACTCTTCAGGGCCGTCGAAAGAGGGGGGGGGGACTACACCCCCCAGTTTTTCAGAAGTGGGGCCACCAATTTCATTTTAGCGAAGAAAACGAACGAAGAGAAAGGGAAACTCTTCGTTGTTTTAAAAAATTAAAATAGTAATTATAAATGAACAATTGAAATAATAGTGACAAAAAGTATTTTTTCTGTAAAATTTGAATGGAAAATGTAATTTTAAAATGCAATTTAGGAACATCCATGATTATCTTTTATTAAGAGTATCCGCAATGCACGCTTCAAACTTTTTTATTAACGCAAAAAAAAAAAAAAAAAAAAAAAAAATCAGTACAGTACACTCTTCACTAGGCCGCAGAATGGGTATGTCTGCCTAGTCGGAAACTATGGGCTCGGCTCAAATTAAAGTATTGTGCATAGTGTAAAATTAGCATAATGGGAGGGAGGAAAGGCGACAAAACTAACGTGGTGCACGCCTTGTTTCTCGGTGGCCCTATGGTTATACAAAACTAGGCTTCATGGTTCTTCAGTTTAAAAAAAATAAATAAAACATAAATAAATAGGACAGCTTCATTAGAACAGCCCTTAGGATAGGCTTCGCCGAAACATTCCCATATGTATTTTTTTTTTTTTTTTAATGAAAAATATTGTCCTGAAAACCATTGCAAAGTGGAGAAAAATGTATGGGTCGCCGAAATAAATTTGAAATAGAGAGAAAAAAATAATAATAACAGTTAAATGCAAGGAGAGATTCAAAGTATCGTAATGAATACTCACACCAAAAGTTCTAAATTTTTGAATGTAAAATACGTAAATAAATCATAGCTTGATCAAGAGATGCAGGTGGCATATTTAAAATAAAATGAAGTGGAATAGAGACCTAAGGTCTCGCAGAAAATTACCACATCTGCATAGGTGGATTTAGGCTGTGAATTCTGGGGGTGCAACAATATAGCAGTGGCGTAGCTAGGGAGGGGGAGAGGGTGGTCCGCCCGGGGCGGCGATTCAGCACTTTTGGTGTGAAAAAAAATCAAATAAGGGAATCATACTTTAAATCTAATTCTGGAGGCAAAGGAGAAAAAAAACCTTTTGAAATGTAAGGTTTTGGTATGACTGAACGGTCATTCACTTAATGTCTTTAAATTGTAATTCAACACTTAAATTGTATTTTTAAAATTTAAATTCTTTAAAATATTCAAATATGTAATATCAAATATATTTCTGAAATATAACATCTGTTTCTGTATATAGTTGTCAAATATATTTCTGTAAAAGTTGTTTCTTTGCCAGTGCTGAATTAATGCAGGGAAAACAAATTATTGGAACTTTGTTACGGAATAAAAGCTGTCTCTCCATCGTACCCAAAGGCTTAAACTGACTTCAGTTTTGATAAAGATTCGGTAGAGAACCCCATTCCCCAAAAGTTACTTTTAATTGCAATTTTGATGTAAATTCAGAATATTTCTCCGAGATAGGCGCCTGTTCTTATCTCGGTTCTAAGTTTTCTATTTTGAGCGATAATTTTCAATGTTTTAATGTATTAGATACGTCTCAATGAAGAGGTGGCAAATAGAGGAACCGCCCCGGACGACAGAAACTGTATCTACGCCATTGCAATAAAGGGGATGGGGGGGGGGATACAGCACTGCAAATGGCGACTAAAGCTGCTATTTTGACGGCAAAGGCGACTATTTTTATGACAAAGCGAGTATTTTGCAATCAGTTGTAAAATACAACGACTATTTTAGCAAGTGTAAGTAAAATTCGTAAAAAAGCTAGTTTTTTTTCTCCTAGAAGAAAAAAATTGTAAAAAAAAATAAAAAATTGCTTTCAAGTTTACCCTCTAGTTACCACGGAAAAAGGGAAAAGTTTTACCGCGTCTAATTTTTTAAAGCAATTGTTTTAAAAAGTGGGAAAATGAAATGTAATAAAACATTTACGACGAGAAAAAAAATGTGAAGTTTTTATTTTTGTATAAAAAAAGTTTTGTAAAGTTCCGTCGCGATCGTAAAAGATCGCAATTTTCGTAACGGTATCTTTTTTGTGAGTGCGATTTTTGTAAAGGATTAGTTTTTGCAATCGCGCTTTCTGTTTCTCAACTTTTTTTTTTTTTTACTGTTTTTCGGTTTTTAATCTCTTTTATTTGTACTAAAATTCATTTTTTTAAATGAGAGCTAATATTCTTTCGATCGGAAATATGAATGTGACGCTTCGATCTCTTTTTATACAGTCAGTATTTTACTGTTGACTTTAATTAACATACACATAGTGAGAAAAATATACTAGAATCTGTCAGTGCTGGTTTAGTGTTTTTTTGGGTTGGGCTAAAATTTGGAAAATATTTTTAAAGTTTTCCTTTTTAAAGGTTGTTTGTAGAAAATTTTCCCCGACGTAGATCTGTCCCACTTCATGGCATTAAAATGATATAAATGCTATTTTTGTTTTAAGTAGGAATTAAGTATTTTCTGTATTTGGTAACTATTTTGGAGACTATTACTCATTTTAAAGGCAACAAAAGCAATTAATTTTAGTAGCGGAACTCAGTGATAGCACTGCCTCGTCTCCTTTATAAAATTTTGAAATTTTACAGTGGAAACGTTGGTTTTCAGTTTATTTCAGTGTGTAAGGACTTTATATTGTTTTTGAAGAAGAATATCACAATAGCCATATTGTTTGACTTTATCAGCCATGGTTGTTTCAAAGAAAAAGAAAATTGTAGTGTTATACCAATACATACCCAATTACAGAGTGTAAAGTTATTTTTTAATACAGCGCTGAAAAATAATTAAAGGAATGTTTTTATTTGATTTATGTAATTATTTATCATCTTTCTGTTTTAAATGGAGAAAGACTTCTTTTTAATTCGTGTAGCACAATTTCTCTCGCACTGACCATGTGCGGTGACCGGGTCACAAAATAAGCTGCTTATTATTGTATTTTTTGTTTTACTTTCAAGTAAATTAACTTGCATTTAGCTGTAGAAAAATATAAGTTGTTTTACAAAATTCTTGAGGAGAAATATATATTTTCTCCTGGTAAAATATATTTCATTTAAATTTTCTTTGAAAATCCAACCAAAATTGTTGGGGGTGCGGCGCACCCCCTGGCACCCCCGTAAATCCGCCTATGCACATCTGTTCAAAATGTTAAAAGTCCTTTTTCCAAGGCCGCAAACGCTTGTATTGCAAGCAAGCAAAAATATTAGGGGGGGGGGGAATTGAAAGTTTTGTTATGGAAAATCCAAGCAAATAATCGTGTTTGGCAAAGGAAAATTGTAAGAAAATATTGCCACAATATGTTTATCAGTAATTAAAATTGATAATGAAGATAGGAGGGAGGTAGCCAAACTGAAAGGAAAAGTGGGGAACTCCAAACCCTTCTTTTTACGTCCCCAAAGCTGGCCTGGAAATGAGTTTTTAAAGTTTAGGTTTTGAAAAAAATCCCGGGAAAATGTTCTTAAACCCCATCCTTTAGCCTAACGTCATAAAAGATGGCCTACACCTGAGTATTTAGGACTGCAATTTCGAAAAACCATGAGAGTGCTCCCAACGTAACGTTCGAGAAACGCCCTATCAATTAATCATTCATCCTCATTCAAGGTCGAATAAATTTCGTCTTTTGGCCATTAATTAAAAAAAAAACTCCCTGAGTTGTCCCGAAACTGTCGTCCTCCAATTATTACCGAAGATCCTCAAAAATTTCATTGTTAAGGCTTCGATTTAGAAACTTTTTCAGGGGAGAGATCCCCAAAACTTTCTACCCCTCTAACAGTATTAATAAATCGTCTACGATTGCTTTAATTGAATTTCAATTTTTAAAGTTTGCCAGGGGAGGACTCCGAAACTCTCCACCCATTGACATTAACAAAAATCGTCTAAAATTGCGGTTTCTACGGATCGAAATTTTTTTCGAGAGAATGCCTCTCTCTCTCTCTCTCGCCAACATCATCGAAAAATGTCTTAAATCTCGCTTTTAGTGCTTCAATTAGGAAACTTTTCTGATCGCGCGCCCCTTTAACCCCCCCCCCCCCTTTCATCGAAGGTCGGCTCAAATTACGTTTTCGGAACTTTGATTTCAAGAAACTGGTGGTGCACTAAATTTTAACAAAAAAAATCTACAATCGCGTTTTTTAGACTTAAAATTTCAAAAAATTTCGGGGAGGGGGGGGAGGCCGCATCTCTCTTCCTCTTTATATCACCGCAAATCGTCTAAAACTACATTTTTCGAACTACAATTTTCAAATTTTTCCCTGGGTTAGAGCCCCCTGATCCCCCTTTACGTGTCACAATCACAAATAATTCACAATTGGGAATGCGTGCTTAAAGATTGCATTTTCAAAAATTATAGAACGATGACCCCGAGTCTCTTCCTCCCTTAACATCACCATAGATCGTCTAAAACTGTGTTTTTCAAATAACAGTCTTGAAAATTCCCGAGGGAGAGCCCCCGGAACCCCTCTTCTGAACATAATTAAATATAACGTACGATTGTGTTGGGAACTTAAATTTGGAAAAATTATCGGGAGAGGCTATCCTGGAACTCCTCTCCCCTCCCTCCCCCCAAACTTAAAATATAGTTTAAAACTGCGTTTTTATGTCTTCAAATAACAAAATAATGCAAGAAGGTAGTCCTCCGACACCCCCTAATTCTGACTGAATATTAATCCTTACGATTATTTATATTGCTAGTACTAAGGTCTAGTAATATGACTATTAATATGACTATCCCTGTTAAACCAGAAGCGAAATCTTCTCTCTCTCTCTGCATATTCGAACATACGTTTGAAAAAATTAAGGGGCCGTCAATAGCACCCCCCCCCCAGATTTCTGAAATAGCGACGGCCCTGTTACGCTTTCCAAAATTTAATGACCGTGTCTCTTTTTCAATGAAAAGAGCATCACAGACGGCATGGAGTTGATGTCCGTTTCAAAGCTGGATCAAACGATTTGATTTCTTTTCAATCTTTCTACTATTATATATGCGAAAGTTTGTCTGTATGGATGTTTGTTACTCATTCACGCAAAAACTACTGAACGGATTTTGATGAAACTTGAGAATAATATAGCTTATGCATCAGAATAACACATAGGGTAGTTTTCTTCCCGTTATGGGGGGCAAAAACCCCTTAGGGGGCAATAAAACACAATTTTTGTATAAATTCTCTAATAAGGGGATGAAAAAATACTTGCACATATTTATATTATATGTCCATCAAAAGCTCTGATTTTTCTGCTGAAGATGGCACCTGTTCGAAATTTCTAAGCAGAATAAAAAACGAGTTATGAGCATTTTAGTTTTATGTTCGAAGGCTTTCCTCAACTCAATACAGTATTTAGTGTATCATCTCAACTCCCTGTCGATAGCGACAATTGTTGTATTGTTGACTATCTTTGTTTTTCGTGACTGTTCAAGGCTTTTCTCAAATCTTGAAGTAAGGTTTCTGCACAAGATTGGTAAATAATACATATATCTGGCTGATTATTTTCTATTTTAATGCAACATTGAGGCAATTACTTAATGCGTTTTTTTTTTTTAATTTATTAGTGTTGACTGGGTATTTAATCGATCAGTAGGAATCTAGCCAATTTTTTTTTTTTAAATTATCAATAGCTAAGGCATTTGGCAATTTTTTCAACTGTCGCTGTTTGTGAAGCTAAAGAGTACGCAATACTGTTTCTCGGTTTTCACCATGTGTAAAAATTCCGCCAAGTTAATTTTGGTAAAAAGATCATTAAGTACTATGAGGTATTGAAGTTAAAATTAATTCGCCAAATTAGTGAAACAACACTCTTAAATAACATTAAAACTACTATTAAAATGTAAATTAATCCACCAAATTCATTTTTATCTCCAGTCTCACCAGGCGACTAAGATAGTGCATTGGCGAATGTATTTAAATTTTTTACGAAACTTTTCATTTTCTTTTTTGTGTGTGTATTTTTAAGGGTTAATGATGCTAATTAGGGTTTTGTGGAATTAATGTTCCTATTTTAATGGCGACAATAGAGAAAATTGTTCTTTCTTTCTTTTATTTTGTTTTTGTTTTTTTATTTGTTTTTTATCCTATCGGACCTGTACTGATGAAGATTTTTGAAAATAATCATGAGCCGGCGGTGTAGCGCTTGATATTATTTGATGAAGATTGGGAAGAGAACTGTTTCAATTTATTTAAAAATAGATGACCTCACTCGAATTGGATTTTTTGAGAATTACCCAAAGTAACTGCTTTAGAACTTCTAAACGTTTTCGTGATTTATTTTGTGTAATTTTTTGGGTGTCTTCCCAGTTTCGCCGACATTTCATTTACCCCTCTTCCCCCTGATTTTCAATTTTAATCACACTATTTGATACATTTAAAGGGGCAGGCAATTTGAAATGTCAGCGAAACTGGAGACAAAATTTTTTTGGTAACTATTTGACTTCTGCCTGTGTTGACCAATAACTTGAATCGATTGAAAAAAAAACATCAACGTGAGCGAAGCCGCGGGTAAAAGCTAGTATCTTATAAATTTTCTGGAAGTAGCACAACTCTGCATGATGAATACGTGTGACAGTGATGAGAGGGGAGGGAGGTCAAAAATGTTTCATTGATTGTTATAATTCTGACCAGTATGCTCTAGTCTTTCATTGCTTCATTTGCACCTTGACAATCATTAAGAAATAGTTTTGAAGTTTGCGAATTACATATTTTTTATCCCTCCAATCGACAATTTATATATTTTCTTCATTAACTAGCTTAAGCTTATGAAGATTTTTTCATTTAACTTTACTCCCATCTTCTCTACAATTTTTAAACTGATGGTTTCAATTTATCTCATTAGATGATTTTTATTAAACACTTTCAGTGATGTTGGTTTTCGCTGATGGAAGTAGAACAGTCTGTTCTTAAGGTGTTTAAATTACTTTTCGTAAATCATATTTACTTTCTTCCATGTCTGATATGTATAGAGGATATTTGATTCGTTAAAATTCTCGAGTTCTGATTTTCGATGTGTGCAGAATAGCTGAATCCATTTCTGAGGATTTCCAAAAAATTTCTGTTATGGTGTGTATGATCCATCTTTTTTGGCTATGCGACTTCAATTTTGGAAAACTTCCAGGAGAGCGCCCCCACTGTAACGCCAGAATGATACCCTCTTTATCATCTAGAGTCATCTAAAACCGCGTTTCTAGAAATGCAATTTCGAAAAATTTATGGAAAAGAGCCCCTGATTCCCCCCTCTTTCCTTAACACGATCCAAGACAAGCTTAACATTACGTTTTTGGAGTATCAATTTCAAAAAATTGCCGGGGGAATGGCACCGAAATTCACCTTCCACTAACATTATCAAGATATATCAAAACTGCTTTTCTAAAGCTACAAGTTCGAAAATTTAAGAGAAGCGCCCCTCTCCCTCCTCCCCACTTTCGTCAACAATACTAAAAAGTCGTCTTAAATTTTGTTTTTAGGGCTTCAATATCTAGAAAATTCCGGGAGAGCTTCCGAGAACTCTTTTTTTTAACGTCACAAAGGTCGGCTACAATTGCGATTTTAGAACTTCAGTTTCAAAAAACTGCTTATCCCCCAACCATAGATAGCGTTTTTAAGACTTTGATTTTGAAAATTTTCCAGCGGCGAGCCCTAGGGTTTCTTCTTTCCTTAAAATTACCACATATACTCTAAAACTGCGTTTTTAGAACTACGATTTTGAAAACAAAGGAAAGCCCTTCTTAACACAACGGTAGACTATTTAACATTGTGCTTTTAAAGTTTCAATGTTGAAAAATTACTGGGAAGGGGGCCACCAAACCTTTTACTCTCCTAACATCACCAGAGATCGTGTAAAACTGGTTTTAAAATTACAATTTCGAAAATTTTCTGACTGAGAAACTCCCCGGACCCCCTATCTAAGTGACAATAAATTTCCGTTTCACATATTGTATACATCTAGTAATGGCTTCATCCCAAGCCAGAAAGTTGTCCCTGTAATTATTCATACGTTTGAAAAAAAAATAAGGTGTAGCAAAATTCAGGGGTACCCAAAGCTTATTTACTCAAGGTCCACATTTTAAAATGAGGGAAGGCAAGGCAGGTTAACAATCCAACAAAATTTCAGTTTAAATGGTATTTGTTAGCGCTACCTCCTCCCCCCCCCCCCGTGAATTTGACTGGAAATTATACACTCTAAAAACTGTTATGTTTAACCCAATTCGTAAGCGAGAAATTTTTTGGTGGGGAATTTGCGCCATTAAGCTTCGGGGGTTAGGGGATGGGCACCCCTGAAATGTTCAGTCTTGAGCAAAGAAGGGACATGATTCAGTTGTTTAAACTTATCCAGACGAAAGATGTAACGGAGCTAAAGTTTAGCACTGAAAACAGGACAAGGGGTCATTGTTTTAAGCTGTTCAAATCTCAGGCTAACATGGATATTAGGAAATATCATTGTTATAGCAGGGTAGTGGAACCTCGGAACAGCTTACCGGAAGAGGTGGTCATGAGCAAGGGAGTAGATGTTTTAAGAGGGCCATTGATCTTCACTGGGGATTGTAAATTGACTAGGACCAGTCTAGCTGGGCCCCGAGCCTGTTACTGGTCGTCACTTTTGTATTTGTATTTGTATAAAACTTTAAAATATCGATTTCATACTAAAAAAGTTAACAATTAAGATGTTTTGCAAAGAAATCATCATTCTTTTGAAATTTAGAAAGCGACCCCCGACCCGATGACAATGCAATATTCTAATAATCAAATTAATTAACTTTTCCAAAAAATATTAGTTTATTCCAGTTTTGATCAACACTTTTGTTTAATCCTCTGATAGGAGGACGAAAAAATGCTCGGACGAATTAGAATTCAATGTCCATAGAAACCCCTGATTTTTCTGCATTAGATAAAATTTGTTCCAAGGTAATTAGAACGTGAATTATACGTGTTTTTCACTAATTTCATGCGAAAATGTAGGTGTGGCTTCGCTTCCTTTAATAGTTCATTCTTGATCACGGTCACTGCTGAGAAATACTTTTATTAAAATGCATTTCAAAGCGATACCAGCTGCGTCGCCCGGCTTTGCACGGTCTACCTTGAAAATAAAAGTTATGTCAAGTGACGCGTGTTCAGCAATTAGACTTGAACAAAAAAAAATCAGTAAAATTTTGCGGCAGATTGCGGAAAAATAACCGAAAAAGAAAATGTTTTAAATCTCCCGATTTCAGGAAATGCCTCAAAACAAAAGTCAAAATTTAATTTGTTAATATTCGAGAAAAAAAATGGCAACATATATTTTTCCTCTATGAATTTCTTCATGCTAAATCTTTATACATAAAGGGCTAATCTCTGTCCGGATGTCCGGGGTAAACTTCAAAACTACTAGATGGATTTTAACCATTTTTTCACCATTGATAGCTACATAATCGGGGAACAACTTAGGCTATAATTTATTGCTAAAAAACTCAGTTTAAGAACGTCGTGATCAAAAGCAGTAATTGTCATTTCATTTCCACATCAAATGATTAGAGATTTAACCCATTGTTTCGAAAATTCGTTGCCTAACAACAGCATTATTAAAAGTAATCATAATGTAAATTTTGAATCAAGGCCTCTCTGGAGCAAACATGAGTCTAAAGTCATTTAAACAATTGGAAATTCCCTTTTTGCACACTTAAGTAAACATAGTACAGAGCATTTTTTTTTTTTTTTTTTGTGTACTATTTAAGTAAATAAAGCGCACAGTTTTTTTTTAGTGATCTTTGTTTTTGTTAGATATATTTTGGAAATTTTTCTAATTTTTATATGCTTCACTTTGCACTTTCGTTTCTAAATGAATACTCTTTCTTTCTTTATAATTATTGCTGTTTTACTTTTATGGGTAAGGATGAAGCTCAATTTTTAATGACGTCAAAGCGGTGTGTTTTGAGTTCTTTCACTTAAAACAGAAAACAAAAGAAAGTAGCGATTGTTTCTCACAATTATTACTGACCCAGGCAACGCCGGGTATTTTTGCTAGTATTTTAATAAAAGCACTGTTACGAAAAGTTGAGACGAAGCACTGGAGGAAAGCCTTCGAAAAATGGGGATTTTAAGTCGAAATCAAAGGGCCATTATTAATAGTTTTTGATTGATATCTCCACTAATTATTATCGGAGAATTATATTACACAGCCAATCATAAAGACGGTAAAATTACAAATCCATCGATACCTGGTTCGATGGTCAGTTCACTGACGTTCGGGAGAAGTAACTCGGGCATAGATACATACATAGATACGCTCAGTTTTTAATTATATAAGATTGCTATAAATTAAAGCAATATTTAATTGAAATGAGTCACCGTCCTTTGGTGGAATAAAAGGTTACTGATTTAATTTAATTAAAAAAAATCTCTGCTGCCTAAAGCAGTAATTGACTCATATAACTTATTCCTCTCTGTAAGGGAAAAAATTTCCTTTTTACGAACTCGACGCATGGACAAATTAAGACATGGTCATGTGGAGCCAGGGCACCCACGGAGGGGGGATGAGGGCCTTAAGTCCCTCCCAGAGATCAGATGCAATTCAGAAATGGCCATGACCCTCTCGACCAAACCAAAGAGAAGGCCTAAAATTGGGTTTTTCGGTCTTTAAGGGGTTACTGTACCTCAAAAATGATGAAAGGATAAAAAAAAAATTAATTGCTTATTTCAAAAGTAAAAACTATTCTGAACACAAAGAAAAAGTTTCATTGCTTTAGTTCAAATATTTAAAAAGTTATGAGTGGTTTTAGGCCATGCTCGCTATGTGTTCTTATGAAAAAGAACAACTTTAAACTGCTTTTACTCGATGATGGTTTTTTGTGTGTTTTCATGTCATTAGAATCACTAAGGATTTTTCTCTATTAAAGATACAGCTTTAAAGGAATACTTTTTGCAATTGGGATAACCTATTTGACAAAACTGTGCATTGGATAAGCATTTTATAAATGACTCAAATGTTTAAAGCATTTTGAACCTTTAAAAACCATTTTTTTTTAACAAATTTGATTTTTTATATAATTAATCACAGAAATTTTTTTAATAAACTCATAAGCAAATGAATGCACAGATTTTTACAGATGATTATAGTGATCGTTTAGCAAAAAAATTTTTTTAAATTAGAGCAAAAATAAAAAAACCTTAAGGATTTCAAAAAATTGAAATTTTCTTCAATTTTTTGAATTTTTTAAAAAAGTAGACAATATTTTAAAATTTTGAAAATAAATTCTTGATTACGAATCAAGTATGCATGTTATGGTTTCAAAGAAATATAAAATTTACTTAAATTTAAAAAAAATGTTCGAATGGTACTGTGACCCCTTAATTTTGGAAATTTTACGAAATGGTTGAAAATAACTCTTCTTAAAATACAGCTCCTGTGAAAATCCTTGCCGAATTTGGTCCAGATCCAACGAAAACTGGATTTGTATAGGAAACATATAAACATACACACATTACACACATATATATAGGGTGTATTCCGTTTTAACCTGCAAGACCTTTATTTTCGCAACCGTTATAGTCCTAGATCTATACTTCCAATTGTAGACGTGTTCAAAGTCAGAGGCAAAGTTAAGGTATTGAAAATTTGAAGCAAAAATAAAAATGAGTCAAGAAATACAAAACTTAACTCTTAATACGGGCCCCAGGTCCCCTAACTTATACTTAGGGAAATAATATCCATTGAATGATATTACTAACACAAAAAACTTGACATTTGTGCGACCGAAACTCAGGGAGATATTCCAGTTCAAAGTTTTAAGGGACCATGCAATAGATGAGATTGGAATTTTTCGTCCTCTCGGAAACTGATAGATTGTCGAAGTAAAAAAAAAAACGAAGTATTCATATTTTTCATTGCTATTCAAAAATAAATGTTTTGCCATGACACGCAAGAGCACAATATAAAAGCTCGTACAATAGTACAATTTGAAAGAAGCACAGTCCATGCACATAAATACTGTTTGACCGCGGATTGTATGTAATTTGGCAATCTGCCAAGTAAAGACTATTCCATCTGAATGAATCTAGCTGGGGAGAAGGGGAAATAACGATGGGATTTTGATGTACGCGTTTTATGATGTCACTAGTGCTTTATTCATTTATTGCATTCTCTAAAATAAAATTGGGACATTTGTGCGACCAAAACTCAGGGAGACATTCCAGTTTAAAGTTTTAAGGGACCATGCAATAGATGAGATTGGAACTTACCGCCCTTTCCGAAGAATGGCAGGTCGTCGAAGTAAGAAAAACAAGGCAGTCGGACCTCCATATATCGAAGTAGCAAATTGCCGGGAAAAAATCCGATATATAGAAACAATATGTTTTTATCACAAAAATCTCCTAAAACAATAAAATTAAAGCTAATTTTCTTGTATGAAACCCAATTTCTAATTTATACGAGCATCGGATTAAACGAAAGTTATGAATTTAAAAAAAATTTACAGAAATTACACTTTTGCGCCTTCATACATCTTCATTCTTCGGCAATTCAACTTGATCCGCAACATGAGGGTATTTTCGTTTTGACAATGTAATCAAGAGAAAAGTAAAAAAATCAATCTACTTAACCTGAATGATTTTTACTGAAGCTAAAAAGACTGAAAATAATCAACAGACAAAAGGGATAACTTGAAACTGATGTTAGTGTTACTGGTTACAACAGTGGCGCACACAAGGGAGGGGTCCAGGGGGTCCGGACCCCTCCCATAAGTCTTGATATTTTTCCTGATTGATTACGATTTTATGTATTTTGTACGTAGAATAGTTTCAAACAAAGGTAAAAATATTTTCATTTCCAATGATTAGTGAAAAAATAAAATCCTCATGTTAAAAGATTAAAAAAATATTGTGAACTTTTCCTTTTATGAATTGTCGCTAAGAAGCAAAATGGGGGTTATAAATGAATACGTGGTAATAAACCATATTTTTAGTTTTGTAATTACAGATTAAAATTACATTCTATGAACTTGAATCCATTTTTTAATTATAAAATAAGTAAAAGCGTAAATTATTTTGCTTTCTGGTTATTTATTTAAGCCCATTTCCTTAAATAATGTTAATTATTTATTCAGTAGTTTATTTTTTACTGTTTTTCGATTTCGAGAATCGATTAAATAAAGCCAATATGATTGACACCGAATTGGGGTATGATATGAGAATGAGGCTTTCGATCTCGGACCCTCCCCTTGCAAAATTCTTGTGTGCGCCACTGGGTTACAACTAAGATTTGAAATGAGCTTGAGGGAATTTAAGAACTCCAGAACGAAACAACGACCTATCTTCACACCCCTCCACCCCAGATTCCTTATGAGTTTCGTAGCAACCTTTAGTGAACATAATTTTCTTCCCTAACCTTCATTTTTCATGAGTTAGTTAAACAGTCTAAATTGGAAAAAAAATCTACGAAAGTCTAGAGAAAAATTTCGATATATAGAGATTTTTTCGATATATAGAAACAAATTTTCTGTGTGAACATGGAAATGTGCTGGGATTTCGACATATAGAAAATTTCGATATGTGGAAGTTCGATATATGGAAGTTCGATATATGGAAGTCCGACTGTACATATATTTTTCATTGCTATTTTAGCTACACAAGACAAAACTTCGAATAATTTGAAAAACCACATTCTACGCACAAGTATAATTTTATAAAAACATGTTAGGTGCTATATTTTCCCCCCAAAAGGCGTTATTGACGGCGTGTGAAAACTGGTGTATGTCACAGAACTTTGCGTTTCATATCTCGGTGAAGATTGGTCGCAAAAATGTCAAGTTTTTTTGTGTTGGAATTGTTTTTGAATGGAGATTATTTCCCAAAATATAAGTTAGGGGACATGGGGCCCGTATAAAAAGTTAAATGTTGTATTATTTGACTTATTTTTATTTTTATTTCAAATTTTCAATATCTTAACTTTGCATTTGATTTTGAACACTTTTGCAATTGGAAGTATAGATCTAGGTCTAACGGTTGCGAAAATAAAGGTCTTGCAGGTTAAAACTTAACACCCTGTATATACACACATAATTTCTGTTTTATTTAAAAAAATTAAAAAAAATTAATTAATTTGAATTTTGTCATCTTGAATTCAAATTATGTTTTTCGCAATCACGAGTGTGTGTGTGTGTAGGCGTGTGTGTTTGTGTGTGGGGCGAGGTATGTGTGTTTGTGTGTAGGGGTATGTGTTTTTGTGTGTGGGGGGAGGTATGTGTGTTTGTGGTGTAGGAGGTATGTGTATGTGTGTATGTGTGTGTAGGCATGTGTGCTTGTGTCTGTGTGCAGGCATGAGTGTTGGTAGTTGTGTGTATAAGTGTTTGTGTGCGTGGGGGCGGGGTATGTGTATGTGTGTGTAGGCATGTGTGTGTGTGGGGGGGGAAGTATGTGTGTTTGTGTGTAGGAGGTATGTGTATGTGTGTATGTGTGTGTAGGCATGTGTGCTTGTGTCTGTGTGCAGGCATGAGTGTTGGTAGTTGTGTGTATAAGTGTTTGTGTGCGTGGGGGCGGGGTATGTGTATGTGTGTGTAGGCATGTGTGTGTGGGTAGTTATGTGTGTATGTATGTAGGTGTCTGTATGTATGCGTGTGTGTATGTGTTTGTGTGCGTGTGTGTGTAGTTGTGTAAGTATGCGCGTGTATGCAGGACATGGATGCGACCTGGAGATGGCTTCCGCTATAGGAGTAGCATCGTGAGGAGCCGGTCGACGGTGATGGTGCGGAGGGTGGCGGTGGGAAAATGAAATGATAGGACGCCAAAAACAGTCAAATGAAAGAAATAAGCAATCGTGATTGCTCAGCAAATGAACGGTTGTTGGTGTTGTGTCGGGATTCAGAAAACCACGCAAGAGCACTTCAAACATTCAAAAAATATATTTAATTCATTTACACGCAAATTACAACAGCAGAGATACAATCTGCATGTGATACAAAAATGGTGGAATAGCCTCTTTGGCACCGACATAAGCGATTAATAGTCATGAAATACACTCGTAAATTTCTACGTAATTCGTTTAGTGCTTTACTAGTCTCCTTTATACTAAGCCTCCGACCTCCGGCATTTTGGAACCCTGCGATACATTCAAACTGTGTATGTTAGCATACATACAGGGGTGATTGTGAGTTCATCAAAAAATACCTGAAAGTTTTAAAGCGAGAACGGGGGGAGGGGGGTAATCTTTGGCCCCTATTACTTAAGTGCACCTTTGCCATAGTATTAAATAGTTCTGAGTCAAAATATTGTGTGTACATTTGGTTAAATTTTTAATGGGTTACAAAGTTACGTTTGAGCTGGTGTTATACAAATTATCTTGACATTTGTACATCTTAAGGGATAGGTGTCCATCTTAAGGCTCTTTCAGGTTTATTTGATGAGCATTATAAAATTAAAAGAAATTGCGGAGGTAGGGAGATAAAAGCATAACAAAAAAAAAACATAATTCCGGTATTTTCGGACATAAAAATACCGGAAATACGTCCGAAAATACCGGAAGTTCGGTAAAATACCGAAACACAATCACCCCTGAATACATATTTATCAAACAAAAATAATCATCTATTCAGTCTCATATATCTCTATACAGTCAAACCTCGTTAGCACGAACTCGACTAGCGCGCCAAAATATTTCGTGTTAGCCGAATTTCCCGCCAACCGATTTCCACGTTTACCGGATTTTGTGTAAGCAGACAATTTTTTTTGTTTTTGTGTCTCAGAAAGTATAGGAACCAAAGTACCTTTGTACAAATATGTACACCCAAGCATTTATGTTTATAATTTAAGTAAGAAACACAAGTCATTCAAAACAGAGGCAATGGCTATTCGGACCATTTCTCTAAGACTGTATTTTCAAACGTCTGATTTTCCCTTGATCTCAAGACTGGATTTTCCTTGCAGTGTTGACGGGTAAAAAAAAAAAAACTTCATCGCTTTTAGACCTTAAACACTACATGTGCAGAAGAAGTGTCCAGAGTTAAACTTTTTTTTTTTTTTTCACGATGACATTTTACATTTAGGTTTGTCATCCACTTGTCAAAGATTTCACTGATCATCAAGCTTTTTTACTGTAAGCATAGTCTACAGCTTAAGTTAGTACAGTACGAAACCTGTAAAGTTGACCACCTTTGTAAGTTGACCTGTCTAAGTTGACCGCTTTTGTCAGGAACGGAATGAGTCCTATCTTACATAATAAAGGAAAACCTATGTAACTTGACCACCTCTCTATCTTGACCACCTGTCTATCTTGACCACTAATATACACAAGTTTTGGTTTTGAGTATTGTAAAAACCCTTTGTAAGTTGACCACTTGGCAAAAGCATTAGATTGTACTAAAAGTTTAATCAGTTATGCCTCAAATAAGCAACCAGACATTTAAGAAAAAGAGTATTTGTTTCTATCAAAAAACATTGGACTAATGTTAAGTCCCAGAAAATGCGCCTAACTTCAATAAGGAGTTATTTTGTTGATAAGTAGATTACCACGGTTACAAACGCACAAGAAAAAAATCAAATGAAGAATTTGAGTCACTTTAAACTTGTTATGAATTTTTAGGAATTGTTAATTTCAAGTAAATAGTTTTTCATAAGCAATGACACTTTTTTTTTTGATCGATTTACAGAAATTTTAAATTTGTATGATACCTTACCCGTCATTCTGGTGAATAATCGCTAAAAATATTTAAACACCATTTTTTCTTATTGTTTTAAAGTAATATTAAACAATGAAAGTAAGTTTAAAGTATTCCAATTAGTTAAAAAATGAATGCATGGGGCAAGAAATGACAAAAAAAAAAAAAATCATTGCTACCCTCTATAAGTTGACCACCTGTCTAAGTTGACCACCAAGGTACTGCACCGCAAGTGGTCAACTTACACAGGTGTCACTGTACTTACTAAACAACGTGGTTTTCCCGATTTTCCTACACAATGAGAGGAGTTTTCTCGCCGCCATCCATGTCGCTTGCATTCAAGTGCAGATCTTTCGACTTTCGAAAGTAATTTCATGTAAAATCATTGGGATTTTCTTTTTTCTTTTCCCTTTTTTCTTCAAGACCTTAAAAGTTTCTTCGTCTAAATCCTCTTCGTATTAAGCGATTGATTTAACACTAATTTGAAGCTTTATCTTACGGGGAATGGCATTTATTTCGCTCTAAGCGAAAATTCGCATTAAGCGAGTTCGCGTTAACGGGGTTTGACTGTAGCTCATATATCTAATCATTAAGTGTAGACATAAATATTATGCAACATATTTCTGTCTACACTTTATGAAAAGATGCCGCAACCAACTGTAATGAAAATTTTCGGTGGAAATGTTTACTTTATTAAAAAAATTAATAAATAAATAAAAATCAGCGAACGAAATTTTTTGCTCGAAGACAGAAACAAAAATATGACTTACGTCGCCACCATTTTTATCCGTCGTGCTTCAATTTTACATTTAAATGTTGTTTAGCATCTTGCTTTGAATATATGACGGTTTTGGAACTTTATAAAGGTTTTTGCTGGCTTATAATCTGGGAGAATATTTTACATCCTAATGGCACTTTAATTTTATTTAATGAATTTTTGTATTTTATCAATCACATTTTTTTATGTATTTGAAATTTTTTTATAAATTTTTGTGCCATATTTCATTAATTCGATCAATCGAATTGCTCGGTCCCGAGAAACTTTAATGGCATTTCAATCGAGCTGATTGGAACCGAAAAATCTTAATGGAACATTATATTTTTATATTTTATTGGTTCGACCAATCGAGTTGATCGGGCTCAAAAACTTCTATTGGTTCGACTAATCGAACAGATCTGGCGCGAGAAAAAATTGTTGGTTCAATTAATCGGATCGATTGGGTCCGAAATAATTGCATTGATTCGATTAATCGAATTGATCGAAGTCGAAAAAATTTTATTGGTTCGATTCATAGCATTGATCGGGCCCGAAAATTTTTTGTTGATTCCATTAATCGAACTGATCGGGCCCCAAAAATTTTTTTGTTGATTCGATTAATTGAATTGATCGAACTCGAAAAAATTTTATTGGTTCGATTCATCGCATTGATAGGGCCCGAAAATTTTTGCTGATTCGATTCATCGAATTGATTGGGCCCGAAATTTTTTTGTTGATTCCATTAATCGTACTGATCGGCCCCAAAAAATTTTTGTTGATTCGATTAATTGAATTGATCGAACTCGAAAAAATTTTATCGGTTCGATTCATCGCGTTGATCGGGCCCAAACATTTTTTGTTGATTCGATTAATTGAATGGATTGAACTGGAAAAAATTATATTGGTTCGATTCATCGCGTTAATCGGGCCGGAAAATCTTTTGTTGATTCGATTAATCGAATTAATCGGGCCTGAAAATTCCGAGCAAAAGCGGGTACTTAAAAAACTGGCCGTTGGAAAACCGTGGAAACATTAACTCTGGGTTTAAGCATGTGAACAATTACAAAACTATTACTATAACTATAATACAATAGATTTGTTTAATAAGACTCACAAGTTAGAAAATGCAATGCAAATTTAGTCACACATAATTCAGCTAACTTTTATCTGTATTGCACTGTTGTTGATGCAGTTAACTTTGATTTGTTCTTTAAGATTTAAACTGAAATCTATATATATAAAAATGAATGTTTGTCTGTATGTCATCCATGAACTCAAAAACTACTCGGCAGATTTGGCTGAAACTTTCACCGTTTGTTATTTTTGGTACTGGGAATGTTTATAGACCCGTTCGAAAAAAATCCGATCTATAGTTCCTTTTTTGTTCCAATTTAAGTCACAATCCATTGGATAAATACGAATAAAATTAATTCGCGTGAAAGATCTCATTGATAAGAAGTTAGCTGTTGGCATTTTTCTTGAGTTTGAACAAATAAATTCTTTCTTTACTGTTTTATGGCTTTTCATGCAACGGGGGGATTTAAAACTTTTTCTATTTGATATTTTTAGTGATGGATTGATCTTGCAAACTGTGGGAGTACAAAATTTGAGTCTTCACTGGATACCTGGACCGATGATTATGAAAATTGCTATATCTATGTATTTTTCCACGGAGAAGGTGCATAATATGCTCATTGAAGCCACTCGCCACCAGGTGGCACTGCAGAGTAGCAACTTCTGCCCCGTTCAACCGATTGTCATGAAAATCAGTATAATGATGTATTTTTTTTTGTTGTCGTAGCAACGCGCGTCGGGTACAGCTAGTACATTATAAAAGTCAATTATTTTTAGATTGGATTAGCTGTAGAGTTTAATAGCATGAAAAAAAAATTAGAATAGCTAACACAGTGTTACTTTTTTTTTCTTTTTAATCGGGTTGCGTTGGAGGCTTTACCTTTCGCAGACCTAAGTGCGATCCTCCGGTATAACATCCATTTTTTTTTATCATGTGGCTCCACAGTCGGCGGATGCCACTACCACAAGAATGATCACACACAGTTTCTCCGCTAGACTGCGGCACCTGGACACTTATCGTTGCGAAACTGCACTAGGAATTTAAATAAAATGGCGCACGTGGAACTTAGGACATAGAGAGAGCACTTGTCGCTTTATTGCTCGGTAAAACCGGGATCTCGCCAAATTCGTGCTCTTCGTAAAAGAGTTTGATTGCATTTAGCGCCGAGAAAGATCACGGGGCTCGAACGTATTCGCAGTCCCTGGGAACCAAAATGGCGGAGTGTTCGGATATTGCGTATTTGCTTCGGACGACGCTAGGGAACACAAAAGCTCAGCATATGTAGGTGTCCTTCATCTCGCTCTGCTCGGCGAACTCCTCCAGGTCCAGTTGGCACGCCTTGCCGAACGTTTTGGCGTTCACTTTGGCGTTCGAATCGGCTGTCTTGGCGGCGTCTGGCGCTTCTTTGGCCTCCTTTTCGGAATGCTCGACAGCCTTCGAAGACCTGCAAGCAAACAGAGGGAGCTGTCATCGCACGGCGCTAAAAACATTTCAAAATTATCGGAGGAATGTTTTGGTTCCGAAGATTTTTACAAGCATTGCAGTATTACATAAATATATTATAAATTTATAAATTTTAAAAAAATTATAAATATATATGTATAAATTTATAAATTTTATTAAAACATTTATATTAAAGCGCGGATGTCACTGGCACTGAAATTTTTGACACCCAATTATCACCGCAACAGTGCACAAATTTCAATGGCGCAGACTGCACCATTGAAATTTTAAGGGGGTGTTTGCGGGGTATTTTGCTCATTTGGGGGCTGTTGCTTTGGGGGGGGGGGTGTCTTCGCTATAGTTGGGGGTGCGCCCTTGCTGTTAGGGAAGGGGGCACTCTTGATCTCACCTTTTGTTATATTTGCAGTAGTTTGGAAAATATGATTTTTTTTTTTTAATCGCGTCCATCATTTGGGCTCTCTTACATGGTTTGCCTTAAAATCAAGGGGAAGTTTTATGGAACAAGCCCAGGAGAAAATTCTGACTGTGGTTGTGTCATACACAAGAAAAGAGAACGGGAGAGAGTTTAAAAAATTCCGAGAATAGAAAAAGTTTGGAGACTCTGCATCAGCAATGGTGTGGGGGGGAGGGGGAAGGGGGGTGTGAGGGTTCCGTAAAAAGCAACTCACTTTCTCTTGTCGTTGGGGCGGTAGAGTCCCTCCTTCAGAACTTGCAGGAACTGCACCCAGAGGTCGTCCATGTGGAGGCCCGCCTTGTTCTGCACTTTCTGGAGGATCCTGGGAAAAGAGGACAGAATTGGTGACTGTCGGACGTCCTTTTTAACCTCTAAAAAAGCATCTGCGCTTCTTTTACGATCATTTATGAGTCTCGTTCAAGTGAAAATTTTCCATTATATTTATTTAACAATAACAATGAAAAAAAGGTCAAATCCTTCTCTAAACTATCTTTAATTTACAACGATTTGATTTTCTATTTTAATTTATTCCTGCATTTATGAATTGAATTTTATCAATGAATTAATATTAAAAAAAAAACTACATTAATATCAAATGTTGTCCCCTACAAGTTTGAAATATGCATTTGAACTGGAGTGGTTGAGTAAAAAGTCTTTTATGATCATTTATGAGTCTCGTTCAAGTGAAAATTTTCCATTATATTTATTTAACAATAACAATGAAAAAAAGGTCAAATCCTTCTCTAAACTATCTTTAATTTACAACGATTTGATTTTCTATTTTAATTTATTCCTGCATTTATGAATTGAATTTTATCAATGAATTAATATTAAAAAAAACTACATTAATATCAAATGTCGTCCCCTACAAGTTTGAAATATGCATTTGAACTGGAGTGGTTGAGTAAAAAGTCTTTTATGATCATTTATGAGTCTCGTTCAAGTGAAAAATTTCCATTATATTTATTTAACAATAACAATGAAAAAAAGGTCAAATCCTTCTCTAAACTATCTTTAATTTACAACGATTTGATTTTCTATTTTAATTTATTCCTGCATTTATGAATTGAATTTTATCAATGAATTAATATTAAAAAAAAAAAAAAAAAACTACATTAATATCAAATGTCGTCCCCTACAAGTTTGAAATATGCATTTGAACTGGAGTGGTTGAGTAAAAAGTCTTTTATGATCATTTATGAGTCTCGTTCAAGTGAAAAATTTCCATTATATTTATTTAACAATAACAATGAAAAAAAGGTCAAATCCTTCTCTAAACTATCTTTAATTTACAACGATTTGATTTTCTATTTTAATTTATTCCTGCATTTATGAATTGAATTTTATCAATGAATTAATATTAAAAAAAAAACTACATTAATATCAAATGTTGTCCCCTACAAGTTTGAAATATGCATTTGAACTGGAGTGGTTGAGTAAAAAGTCTTTTATGATCATTTATGAGTCTCGTTCAAGTGAAAAATTTCCATTATATTTATTTAACAATAACAATGAAAAAAAGGTCAAATCCTTCTGTAAACTATCTTTAATTTACAACGATTTGATTTTCTATTTTAATTTATTCCTGCATTTATGAATTGAATTTTATCAATGAATTAATATTAAAAAAAAAACTACATTAATATCAAATGTTGTCCCCTACAAGTTTGAAATATGCATTTGAACTGGAGTGGTTGAGTAAAAAGTCTTTTATGATCATTTATGAGTCTCGTTCAAGTGAAAATTTTCCATTATATTTATTTAACAATAACAATGAAAAAAAGGTCAAATCCTTCTCTAAACTATCTTTAATTTACAACGATTTGATTTTCTATTTTAATTTATTCCTGCATTTATGAATTGAATTTTATCAATGAATTAATATTAAAAAAAAAACTACATTAATATCAAATGTTGTCCCCTACAAGTTTGAAATATGCATTTGAACTGGAGTGGTTGAGTAAAAAGTCTTTTATGATCATTTATGAGTCTCGTTCAAGTGAAAAATTTCCATTATATTTATTTAACAATAACAATGAAAAAAAGGTCAAATCCTTCTGTAAACTATCTTTAATTTACAACGATTTGATTTTCTATTTTAATTTATTCCTGCATTTATGAATTGAATTTTATCAATGAATTAATATTAAAAAAAAAACTACATTAATATCAAATGTTGTCCCCTACAAGTTTGAAATATGCATTTGAACTGGAGTGGTTGAGTAAAAAGTCTTTTATGATCATTTATGAGTCTCGTTCAAGTGAAAAATTTCCATTATATTTATTTAACAATAACAATGAAAAAAAGGTCAAATCCTTCTGTAAACTATCTTTAATTTACAACGATTTGATTTTCTATTTTAATTTATTCCTGCATTTATGAATTGAATTTTATCAATGAATTAATATTAAAAAAAAAACTACATTAATATCAAATGTTGTCCCCTACAAGTTTGAAATATGCATTTGAACTGGAGTGGTTGAGTAAAAAGTCTTTTATGATCATTTATGAGTCTCGTTCAAGTGAAAATTTTCCATTATATTTATTTAACAATAACAATGAAAAAAAGGTCAAATCCTTCTGTAAACTATCTTTAATTTACAACGATTTGATTTTCTATTTTAATTTATTCCTGCATTTATGAATTGAATTTTATCAATGAATTAATATTAAAAAAAAAACTACATTAATATCAAATGTTGTCCCCTACAAGTTTGAAATATGCATTTGAACTGGAGTGGTTGAGTAAAAAGTCTTTTATGATCATTTATGAGTCTCGTTCAAGTGAAAAATTTCCATTATATTTATTTAACAATAACAATGAAAAAAAGGTCAAATCCTTCTGTAAACTATCTTTAATTTACAACGATTTGATTTTCTATTTTAATTTATTCCTGCATTTATGAATTGAATTTTATCAATGAATTAATATTAAAAAAAAAACTACATTAATATCAAATGTTGTCCCCTACAAGTTTGAAATATGCATTTGAACTGGAGTGGTTGAGTAAAAAGTCTTTTATGATCATTTATGAGTCTCGTTCAAGTGAAAAATTTCCATTATATTTATTTAACAATAACAATGAAAAAAAGGTCAAATCCTTCTCTAAACTATCTTTAATTTACAACGATTTGATTTTCTATTTTAATTTATTCCTGCATTTATGAATTGAATTTTATCAATGAATTAATATTTAAAAAAAAACTACATTAATATCAAATGTTGTCCCCTACAAGTTTGAAATATGCATTTGAACTGGAGTGGTTGAGTAAAAAGTCTTTTATGATCATTTATGAGTCTCGTTCAAGTGAAAAATTTCCATTATATTTATTTAACAATAACAATGAAAAAAAGGTCAAATCCTTCTGTAAACTATCTTTAATTTACAACGATTTGATTTTCTATTTTAATTTATTCCTGCATTTATGAATTGAATTTTATCAATGAATTAATATTAAAAAAAAAACTACATTAATATCAAATGTTGTCCCCTACAAGTTTGAAATATGCATTTGAACTGGAGTGGTTGAGTAAAAAGTCTTTTATGATCATTTATGAGTCTCGTTCAAGTGAAAAATTTCCATTATATTTATTTAACAATAACAATGAAAAAAAGGTCAAATCCTTCTCTAAACTATCTTTAATTTACAACGATTTGATTTTCTATTTTAATTTATTCCTGCATTTATGAATTGAATTTTATCAATGAATTAATATTAAAAAAAAAACTACATTAATATCAAATGTTGTCCCCTACAAGTTTGAAATATGCATTTGAACTGGAGTGGTTGAGTAAAAAGTCTTTTATGATCATTTATGAGTCTCGTTCAAGTGAAAATTTTCCATTATATTTATTTAACAATAACAATGAAAAAAAGGTCAAATCCTTCTCTAAACTATCTTTAATTTACAACGATTTGATTTTCTATTTTAATTTATTCCTGCATTTATGAATTGAATTTTATCAATGAATTAATATTAAAAAAAAAACTACATTAATATCAAATGTTGTCCCCTACAAGTTTGAAATATGCATTTGAACTGGAGTGGTTGAGTAAAAAGTCTTTTATGATCATTTATGAGTCTCGTTCAAGTGAAAAATTTCCATTATATTTATTTAACAATAACAATGAAAAAAAGGTCAAATCCTTCTCTAAACTATCTTTAATTTACAACGATTTGATTTTCTATTTTAATTTATTCCTGCATTTATGAATTGAATTTTATCAATGAATTAATATTAAAAAAAAAACTACATTAATATCAAATGTTGTCCCCTACAAGTTTGAAATATG
The DNA here is from genome assembly GCF_026930045.1 of Uloborus diversus. Classification (NCBI taxonomy): domain Eukaryota; kingdom Metazoa; phylum Arthropoda; class Arachnida; order Araneae; family Uloboridae; genus Uloborus; species Uloborus diversus. The sequence continues at coordinate 3,530,078 of NW_026557876.1, forward strand.
CATTTGAACTGGAGTGGTTGAGTAAAAAGTCTTTTATGATCATTTATGAGTCTCGTTCAAGTGAAAAATTTCCATTATATTTATTTAACAATAACAATGAAAAAAAGGTCAAATCCTTCTCTAAACTATCTTTAATTTACAACGATTTGATTTTCTATTTTAATTTATTCCTGCATTTATGAATTGAATTTTATCAATGAATTAATATTAAAAAAAAAACTACATTAATATCAAATGTTGTCCCCTACAAGTTTGAAATATGCATTTGAACTGGAGTGGTTGAGTAAAAAGTCTTTTATGATCATTTATGAGTCTCGTTCAAGTGAAAATTTTCCATTATATTTATTTAACAATAACAATGAAAAAAAGGTCAAATCCTTCTCTAAACTATCTTTAATTTACAACGATTTGATTTTCTATTTTAATTTATTCCTGCATTTATGAATTGAATTTTATCAATGAATTAATATTTAAAAAAAAACTACATTAATATCAAATGTTGTCCCCTACAAGTTTGAAATATGCATTTGAACTGGAGTGGTTGAGTAAAAAGTCTTTTATGATCATTTATGAGTCTCGTTCAAGTGAAAAATTTCCATTATATTTATTTAACAATAACAATGAAAAAAAGGTCAAATCCTTCTGTAAACTATCTTTAATTTACAACGATTTGATTTTCTATTTTAATTTATTCCTGCATTTATGAATTGAATTTTATCAATGAATTAATATTTAAAAAAAAACTACATTAATATCAAATGTTGTCCCCTACAAGTTTGAAATATGCATTTGAACTGGAGTGGTTGAGTAAAAAGTCTTTTATGATCATTTATGAGTCTCGTTCAAGTGAAAAATTTCCATTATATTTATTTAACAATAACAATGAAAAAAAGGTCAAATCCTTCTCTAAACTATCTTTAATTTACAACGATTTGATTTTCTATTTTAATTTATTCCTGCATTTATGAATTGAATTTTATCAATGAATTAATATTAAAAAAAAAACTACATTAATATCAAATGTTGTCCCCTACAAGTTTGAAATATGCATTTGAACTGGAGTGGTTGAGTAAAAAGTCTTTTATGATCATTTATGAGTCTCGTTCAAGTGAAAAATTTCCATTATATTTATTTAACAATAACAATGAAAAAAAGGTCAAATCCTTCTCTAAACTATCTTTAATTTACAACGATTTGATTTTCTATTTTAATTTATTCCTGCATTTATGAATTGAATTTTATCAATGAATTAATATTTAAAAAAAAACTACATTAATATCAAATGTTGTCCCCTACAAGTTTGAAATATGCATTTGAACTGGAGTGGTTGAGTAAAAAGTCTTTTATGATCATTTATGAGTCTCGTTCAAGTGAAAAATTTCCATTATATTTATTTAACAATAACAATGAAAAAAAGGTCAAATCCTTCTCTAAACTATCTTTAATTTACAACGATTTGATTTTCTATTTTAATTTATTCCTGCATTTATGAATTGAATTTTATCAATGAATTAATATTAAAAAAAAAACTACATTAATATCAAATGTTGTCCCCTACAAGTTTGAAATATGCATTTGAACTGGAGTGGTTGAGTAAAAAGTCTTTTATGATCATTTATGAGTCTCGTTCAAGTGAAAAATTTCCATTATATTTATTTAACAATAACAATGAAAAAAAGGTCAAATCCTTCTCTAAACTATCTTTAATTTACAACGATTTGATTTTCTATTTTAATTTATTCCTGCATTTATGAATTGAATTTTATCAATGAATTAATATTAAAAAAAAAACTACATTAATATCAAATGTTGTCCCCTACAAGTTTGAAATATGCATTTGAACTGGAGTGGTTGAGTAAAAAGTCTTTTATGATCATTTATGAGTCTCGTTCAAGTGAAAAATTTCCATTATATTTATTTAACAATAACAATGAAAAAAAGGTCAAATCCTTCTGTAAACTATCTTTAATTTACAACGATTTGATTTTCTATTTTAATTTATTCCTGCATTTATGAATTGAATTTTATCAATGAATTAATATTAAAAAAAAAACTACATTAATATCAAATGTTGTCCCCTACAAGTTTGAAATATGCATTTGAACTGGAGTGGTTGAGTAAAAAGTCTTTTATGATCATTTATGAGTCTCGTTCAAGTGAAAAATTTCCATTATATTTATTTAACAATAACAATGAAAAAAAGGTCAAATCCTTCTCTAAACTATCTTTAATTTACAACGATTTGATTTTCTATTTTAATTTATTCCTGCATTTATGAATTGAATTTTATCAATGAATTAATATTAAAAAAAAAACTACATTAATATCAAATGTTGTCCCCTACAAGTTTGAAATATGCATTTGAACTGGAGTGGTTGAGTAAAAAGTCTTTTATGATCATTTATGAGTCTCGTTCAAGTGAAAATTTTCCATTATATTTATTTAACAATAACAATGAAAAAAAGGTCAAATCCTTCTCTAAACTATCTTTAATTTACAACGATTTGATTTTCTATTTTAATTTATTCCTGCATTTATGAATTGAATTTTATCAATGAATTAATATTAAAAAAAAAACTACATTAATATCAAATGTTGTCCCCTACAAGTTTGAAATATGCATTTGAACTGGAGTGGTTGAGTAAAAAGTCTTTTATGATCATTTATGAGTCTCGTTCAAGTGAAAAATTTCCATTATATTTATTTAACAATAACAATGAAAAAAAGGTCAAATCCTTCTCTAAACTATCTTTAATTTACAACGATTTGATTTTCTATTTTAATTTATTCCTGCATTTATGAATTGAATTTTATCAATGAATTAATATTAAAAAAAAAACTACATTAATATCAAATGTTGTCCCCTACAAGTTTGAAATATGCATTTGAACTGGAGTGGTTGAGTAAAAAGTCTTTTATGATCATTTATGAGTCTCGTTCAAGTGAAAATTTTCCATTATATTTATTTAACAATAACAATGAAAAAAAGGTCAAATCCTTCTCTAAACTATCTTTAATTTACAACGATTTGATTTTCTATTTTAATTTATTCCTGCATTTATGAATTGAATTTTATCAATGAATTAATATTTAAAAAAAAACTACATTAATATCAAATGTTGTCCCCTACAAGTTTGAAATATGCATTTGAACTGGAGTGGTTGAGTAAAAAGTCTTTTATGATCATTTATGAGTCTCGTTCAAGTGAAAAATTTCCATTATATTTATTTAACAATAACAATGAAAAAAAGGTCAAATCCTTCTCTAAACTATCTTTAATTTACAACGATTTGATTTTCTATTTTAATTTATTCCTGCATTTATGAATTGAATTTTATCAATGAATTAATATTTAAAAAAAAACTACATTAATATCAAATGTTGTCCCCTACAAGTTTGAAATATGCATTTGAACTGGAGTGGTTGAGTAAAAAGTCTTTTATGATCATTTATGAGTCTCGTTCAAGTGAAAAATTTAAATTATATTTATTTAACAATAACAATGAAAAAAAGGTCAAATCCTTCTCTAAACTATCTTTAATTTACAACGATTTGATTTTCTATTTTAATTTATTCCTGCATTTATGAATTGAATTTTATCAATGAATTAATATTAAAAAAAAAACTACATTAATATCAAATGTTGTCCCCTACAAGTTTGAAATATGCATTTGAACTGGAGTGGTTGAGTAAAAAGTCTTTTATGATCATTTATGAGTCTCGTTCAAGTGAAAATTTTCCATTATATTTATTTAACAATAACAATGAAAAAAAGGTCAAATCCTTCTCTAAACTATCTTTAATTTACAACGATTTGATTTTCTATTTTAATTTATTCCTGCATTTATGAATTGAATTTTATCAATGAATTAATATTAAAAAAAAAACTACATTAATATCAAATGTTGTCCCCTACAAGTTTGAAATATGCATTTGAACTGGAGTGGTTGAGTAAAAAGTCTTTTATGATCATTTATGAGTCTCGTTCAAGTGAAAAATTTCCATTATATTTATTTAACAATAACAATGAAAAAAAGGTCAAATCCTTCTCTAAACTATCTTTAATTTACAACGATTTGATTTTCTATTTTAATTTATTCCTGCATTTATGAATTGAATTTTATCAATGAATTAATATTAAAAAAAAAACTACATTAATATCAAATGTTGTCCCCTACAAGTTTGAAATATGCATTTGAACTGGAGTGGTTGAGTAAAAAGTCTTTTATGATCATTTATGAGTCTCGTTCAAGTGAAAAATTTCCATTATATTTATTTAACAATAACAATGAAAAAAAGGTCAAATCCTTCTCTAAACTATCTTTAATTTACAACGATTTGATTTTCTATTTTAATTTATTCCTGCATTTATGAATTGAATTTTATCAATGAATTAATATTAAAAAAAAAACTACATTAATATCAAATGTTGTCCCCTACAAGTTTGAAATATGCATTTGAACTGGAGTGGTTGAGTAAAAAGTCTTTTATGATCATTTATGAGTCTCGTTCAAGTGAAAATTTTCCATTATATTTATTTAACAATAACAATGAAAAAAAGGTCAAATCCTTCTCTAAACTATCTTTAATTTACAACGATTTGATTTTCTATTTTAATTTATTCCTGCATTTATGAATTGAATTTTATCAATGAATTAATATTAAAAAAAAACTACATTAATATCAAATGTTGTCCCCTACAAGTTTGAAATATGCATTTGAACTGGAGTGGTTGAGTAAAAAGTCTTTTATGATCATTTATGAGTCTCGTTCAAGTGAAAAATTTCCATTATATTTATTTAACAATAACAATGAAAAAAAGGTCAAATCCTTCTCTAAACTATCTTTAATTTACAACGATTTGATTTTCTATTTTAATTTATTCCTGCATTTATGAATTGAATTTTATCAATGAATTAATATTAAAAAAAAAACTACATTAATATCAAATGTTGTCCCCTACAAGTTTGAAATATGCATTTGAACTGGAGTGGTTGAGTAAAAAGTCTTTTATGATCATTTATGAGTCTCGTTCAAGTGAAAAATTTCCATTATATTTATTTAACAATAACAATGAAAAAAAGGTCAAATCCTTCTCTAAACTATCTTTAATTTACAACGATTTGATTTTCTATTTTAATTTATTCCTGCATTTATGAATTGAATTTTATCAATGAATTAATATTAAAAAAAAAACTACATTAATATCAAATGTTGTCCCCTACAAGTTTGAAATATGCATTTGAACTGGAGTGGTTGAGTAAAAAGTCTTTTATGATCATTTATGAGTCTCGTTCAAGTGAAAAATTTCCATTATATTTATTTAACAATAACAATGAAAAAAAGGTCAAATCCTTCTCTAAACTATCTTTAATTTACAACGATTTGATTTTCTATTTTAATTTATTCCTGCATTTATGAATTGAATTTTATCAATGAATTAATATTTAAAAAAAAACTACATTAATATCAAATGTTGTCCCCTACAAGTTTGAAATATGCATTTGAACTGGAGTGGTTGAGTAAAAAGTCTTTTATGATCATTTATGAGTCTCGTTCAAGTGAAAAATTTAAATTATATTTATTTAACAATAACAATGAAAAAAAGGTCAAATCCTTCTCTAAACTATCTTTAATTTACAACGATTTGATTTTCTATTTTAATTTATTCCTGCATTTATGAATTGAATTTTATCAATGAATTAATATTAAAAAAAAAAACTACATTAATATCAAATGTTGTCCCCTACAAGTTTGAAATATGCATTTGAACTGGAGTGGTTGAGTAAAAAGTCTTTTATGATCATTTATGAGTCTCGTTCAAGTGAAAAATTTCCATTATATTTATTTAACAATAACAATGAAAAAAAGGTCAAATCCTTCTCTAAACTATCTTTAATTTACAACGATTTGATTTTCTATTTTAATTTATTCCTGCATTTATGAATTGAATTTTATCAATGAATTAATATTAAAAAAAAAACTACATTAATATCAAATGTTGTCCCCTACAAGTTTGAAATATGCATTTGAACTGGAGTGGTTGAGTAAAAAGTCTTTTATGATCATTTATGAGTCTCGTTCAAGTGAAAAATTTCCATTATATTTATTTAACAATAACAATGAAAAAAAGGTCAAATCCTTCTCTAAACTATCTTTAATTTACAACGATTTGATTTTCTATTTTAATTTATTCCTGCATTTATGAATTGAATTTTATCAATGAATTAATATTTAAAAAAAAACTACATTAATATCAAATGTTGTCCCCTACAAGTTTGAAATATGCATTTGAACTGGAGTGGTTGAGTAAAAAGTCTTTTATGATCATTTATGAGTCTCGTTCAAGTGAAAAATTTCCATTATATTTATTTAACAATAACAATGAAAAAAAGGTCAAATCCTTCTCTAAACTATCTTTAATTTACAACGATTTGATTTTCTATTTTAATTTATTCCTGCATTTATGAATTGAATTTTATCAATGAATTAATATTAAAAAAAAAACTACATTAATATCAAATGTTGTCCCCTACAAGTTTGAAATATGCATTTGAACTGGAGTGGTTGAGTAAAAAGTCTTTTATGATCATTTATGAGTCTCGTTCAAGTGAAAAATTTCCATTATATTTATTTAACAATAACAATGAAAAAAAGGTCAAATCCTTCTCTAAACTATCTTTAATTTACAACGATTTGATTTTCTATTTTAATTTATTCCTGCATTTATGAATTGAATTTTATCAATGAATTAATATTAAAAAAAAAACTACATTAATATCAAATGTTGTCCCCTACAAGTTTGAAATATGCATTTGAACTGGAGTGGTTGAGTAAAAAGTCTTTTATGATCATTTATGAGTCTCGTTCAAGTGAAAAATTTCCATTATATTTATTTAACAATAACAATGAAAAAAAGGTCAAATCCTTCTCTAAACTATCTTTAATTTACAACGATTTGATTTTCTATTTTAATTTATTCCTGCATTTATGAATTGAATTTTATCAATGAATTAATATTAAAAAAAAAACTACATTAATATCAAATGTTGTCCCCTACAAGTTTGAAATATGCATTTGAACTGGAGTGGTTGAGTAAAAAGTCTTTTATGATCATTTATGAGTCTCGTTCAAGTGAAAAATTTCCATTATATTTATTTAACAATAACAATGAAAAAAAGGTCAAATCCTTCTCTAAACTATCTTTAATTTACAACGATTTGATTTTCTATTTTAATTTATTCCTGCATTTATGAATTGAATTTTATCAATGAATTAATATTAAAAAAAAAACTACATTAATATCAAATGTTGTCCCCTACAAGTTTGAAATATGCATTTGAACTGGAGTGGTTGAGTAAAAAGTCTTTTATGATCATTTATGAGTCTCGTTCAAGTGAAAAATTTCCATTATATTTATTTAACAATAACAATGAAAAAAAGGTCAAATCCTTCTCTAAACTATCTTTAATTTACAACGATTTGATTTTCTATTTTAATTTATTCCTGCATTTATGAATTGAATTTTATCAATGAATTAATATTTAAAAAAAAACTACATTAATATCAAATGTTGTCCCCTACAAGTTTGAAATATGCATTTGAACTGGAGTGGTTGAGTAAAAAGTCTTTTATGATCATTTATGAGTCTCGTTCAAGTGAAAAATTTCCATTATATTTATTTAACAATAACAATGAAAAAAAGGTCAAATCCTTCTCTAAACTATCTTTAATTTACAACGATTTGATTTTCTATTTTAATTTATTCCTGCATTTATGAATTGAATTTTATCAATGAATTAATATTAAAAAAAAAACTACATTAATATCAAATGTTGTCCCCTACAAGTTTGAAATATGCATTTGAACTGGAGTGGTTGAGTAAAAAGTCTTTTATGATCATTTATGAGTCTCGTTCAAGTGAAAATTTTCCATTATATTTATTTAACAATAACAATGAAAAAAAGGTCAAATCCTTCTCTAAACTATCTTTAATTTACAACGATTTGATTTTCTATTTTAATTTATTCCTGCATTTATGAATTGAATTTTATCAATGAATTAATATTAAAAAAAAAACTACATTAATATCAAATGTTGTCCCCTACAAGTTTGAAATATGCATTTGAACTGGAGTGGTTGAGTAAAAAGTCTTTTATGATCATTTATGAGTCTCGTTCAAGTGAAAAATTTCCATTATATTTATTTAACAATAACAATGAAAAAAAGGTCAAATCCTTCTCTAAACTATCTTTAATTTACAACGATTTGATTTTCTATTTTAATTTATTCCTGCATTTATGAATTGAATTTTATCAATGAATTAATATTAAAAAAAAAACTACATTAATATCAAATGTTGTCCCCTACAAGTTTGAAATATGCATTTGAACTGGAGTGGTTGAGTAAAAAGTCTTTTATGATCATTTATGAGTCTCGTTCAAGTGAAAAATTTCCATTATATTTATTTAACAATAACAATGAAAAAAAGGTCAAATCCTTCTCTAAACTATCTTTAATTTACAACGATTTGATTTTCTATTTTAATTTATTCCTGCATTTATGAATTGAATTTTATCAATGAATTAATATTAAAAAAAAAACTACATTAATATCAAATGTTGTCCCCTACAAGTTTGAAATATGCATTTGAACTGGAGTGGTTGAGTAAAAAGTCTTTTATGATCATTTATGAGTCTCGTTCAAGTGAAAATTTTCCATTATATTTATTTAACAATAACAATGAAAAAAAGGTCAAATCCTTCTCTAAACTATCTTTAATTTACAACGATTTGATTTTCTATTTTAATTTATTCCTGCATTTATGAATTGAATTTTATCAATGAATTAATATTAAAAAAAAACTACATTAATATCAAATGTTGTCCCCTACAAGTTTGAAATATGCATTTGAACTGGAGTGGTTGAGTAAAAAGTCTTTTATGATCATTTATGAGTCTCGTTCAAGTGAAAAATTTCCATTATATTTATTTAACAATAACAATGAAAAAAAGGTCAAATCCTTCTCTAAACTATCTTTAATTTACAACGATTTGATTTTCTATTTTAATTTATTCCTGCATTTATGAATTGAATTTTATCAATGAATTAATATTAAAAAAAAAACTACATTAATATCAAATGTTGTCCCCTACAAGTTTGAAATATGCATTTGAACTGGAGTGGTTGAGTAAAAAGTCTTTTATGATCATTTATGAGTCTCGTTCAAGTGAAAATTTTCCATTATATTTATTTAACAATAACAATGAAAAAAAGGTCAAATCCTTCTCTAAACTATCTTTAATTTACAACGATTTGATTTTCTATTTTAATTTATTCCTGCATTTATGAATTGAATTTTATCAATGAATTAATATTAAAAAAAAAACTACATTAATATCAAATGTTGTCCCCTACAAGTTTGAAATATGCATTTGAACTGGAGTGGTTGAGTAAAAAGTCTTTTATGATCATTTATGAGTCTCGTTCAAGTGAAAATTTTCCATTATATTTATTTAACAATAACAATGAAAAAAAGGTCAAATCCTTCTCTAAACTATCTTTAATTTACAACGATTTGATTTTCTATTTTAATTTATTCCTGCATTTATGAATTGAATTTTATCAATGAATTAATATTAAAAAAAAAAACTACATTAATATCAAATGTTGTCCCCTACAAGTTTGAAATATGCATTTGAACTGGAGTGGTTGAGTAAAAAGTCTTTTATGATCATTTATGAGTCTCGTTCAAGTGAAAAATTTCCATTATATTTATTTAACAATAACAATGAAAAAAAGGTCAAATCCTTCTCTAAACTATCTTTAATTTACAACGATTTGATTTTCTATTTTAATTTATTCCTGCATTTATGAATTGAATTTTATCAATGAATTAATATTAAAAAAAAAACAAAATTACATTGACATCAAATGTCATCCCCTACAAGCTTAAAATATGTATTTGAACTGGAGTGGGTGAATAAAAAGTTTTTTATTAACAATTGAAAATTTGAACAACAAACGACAAAGAAAAAAGTTAGACAACAAATAGAAGGAATTAAAAAAAAAAAACATATATATATACGAGCTGCGTCGCCCGGCTTTACACGGTCAACCTCAAAAATAAAAGTTATGTCAAGTGGCGCTTGCTCAACAATCAGGCTTGAAAAAAAAAAAAAAAAAAGTTTGCCGCAGCTTGCGGAAAAATAACCAAAAAGGAAATATTTTAAATATCTCGATTAAGAGGAAAAGCCTCAAAACAAAAACCAGAATTTTATTTATTCATATTTGAGAAAAAAAATGGCAACAGATCTTTATTTTCAATGATTTTCTTCATGCTACAAATTTTTAATAAAAACATTGTTATGGAAAGTTCAGATGAAGTACTGAATAATCATTTGAATGGAGGAAAGGCTTCGAGAATTAGGGATTTGATGTCGAAATCCAAGTATCATAATTAAGTAGTTTTTAATGGATATATCCGCTAATTATTTTCGGAGAATGATGTCAAATAGCCAAACATAAAGACGGGAACATTACGAATCCATCGATACCTGGTTCGATGGTCAGTTCACTGTCGTTCGGGAGAAGTAACTCGGACATAGATAGATACATAGACACATACGGTCAGTTTTTAATAGTATAAGCTACTACAGTTGGGGAAAAACTAACCATTACGAAGGCAAAGCAGAACCTAATCGCAGCATTACGACGCTGCCAGCTCCTGCTATGGATAAATACAAAGCTCTCCAGGGAGAGTGAAGCAACATCGTTTCATTTGTCTAACCGAAATCAGCAAAATGCTTTTTTTTTTTTTTTTAATTTATTTTGACAGCGCATTTTCCATGATTTTACAATGTGTATTCCTTTTTCAGTTGCGCATTTACGTATGACATTTTCTACAACCGCATAAATTATTATTATTATTATTATTTTGAGCAATCACGATTGCTTATTGTTCTTGCTTGACTGTTTTGATGTGCTATCATTTTATTTTCCCGCCAGCACCCTCTGCAGCACCCCCGTCGGCCTGCTTTTCACGATGCTGCTCCTCTAGCGAAAACCGTCTCCAGGTTGCATCCATGTGCTACACACACGCGCATACATACACACACCTACACACATATATATACATACATACACCTGCACACATACACAAACACATACACACACGCAGACATACAGATATCTACACAAACACACACACACTACCCACAACTACCCACACACTCATGCCTGCACACAGACACAAACACATATGCCTACGCAGAAACACTCATACCCCCCCCCCACACAACACACACACGCCTACATACATACACACACACACACATACAGATATCCACACAAACACACACACACTACCCACAACTACCCACACACTCATGCCTGCACGCAGACACAAACACATATGCCTACACAGAAACACTCATACCCCCCCCCACACAACACGCACACGCCTACATACATACACACACACACACACACACACACACTCGTCATTGTGAAAAACATAATTTGAATTCAAGATGACAAAATTCAATTTTTTTTGAGCAATCACGATTGCTTATTGTTCTCATTTGACTGTTTTTGGCGTGCTATCATTTTATTTTTCCGCCAGCACCCTCCGCAGCATCACCATCGAACGGCTCCTCACGATGCTGCTCCTATAGCGAAAGCCGTCTCCAGGTTGCATCCATGACCTACACACACGCGCATACATACACAACTACACACACACGCACAAGCACGCACACACAAACACATACACCCACACACAAATACCCCTACACATAAACACATACAAACATATACATACACACAGACACCCACACATACACACACAAAACATACACACACACATACACACAACTACCCACACATTCATGCCTGCACACAGACACAAACACATATGCCTACACACACATACACATACCCCGCCCCCACGCACACAAACACTCATACACACAACTACCCGCACACTTATGCCAGCACACAGACACAAACACACATGCCTACACACATATACACATACCCCTACACACAAACACACATACCCCCCACACACACAAACACACACGCCTACATACACACATTCGTGATTGCGAAAAACATAATTTGAATTCAAGATGTCAAAATTCAAACTAATTTTTTTTTTTTTTTTTTTTTTTTTTGAGATGTGGAAGGGCGGATTCTTAATTTCCCGGACGAAACACAGAGTTTTGTAACGAACGATAAAATACGAGTACGATACCTACCAACCTACATCTGATAAGGGGCCGTCAACAAATGACGTCATGCTGTGAGGGGGGGGGAGGCAGCTCGAGAAATTGTGACAGTTTGACAAGACAGAGGCAGCAAGAAGTTTGACTTTTTCAAAAAAGTAATAAGCTTATAAAAAACCATGGAAAGGACTTCACCAACTAAATCTTTCCACGCTGTAAAAAACAAAAAATTGCGATCACTCGTTAATTTTAAACTTTGGAAAGGTTTGAAATTAACGAGGACTTGACTTTTAGAAGTGGGGTCGCCTCCCATCCTCCCACTTTAGCCGCTTATAATATGCGCGTAATTCCTGTCAATTTTCGATTTGTAAAACGGCGGGGATCAATACACCGCCCCCCCCCCCCTCCTTATTACATTTTTGCTCCCAAATGACGGACATGTTCTTAAACAAATTTTAGTACAGGGGTGATTGTGAGTTCATCAAAAAATGCCTGAAAGTTTCAAAGCGAGAACGGGGGGGGGGGTTAATCTTTGACCCTTATTACTTAAGTGCACCTTTGCCATAGTATTAAATAGTTCTGAGTCAAAATATTGTGTGTACATGTGATTAAGTTTTTAATGGATTACAAAGTTACTTTTGAGCTGGTGTTATACAAATTATCTTGACATTTGACCATCTTAAGGGATAGTTGTCCATCTTAAGGCTCTTTAAGGTATATTTGATGAGTATTATATAATTTACAAAAATTGCGGAGGTAGGGAGATAAAAGCATAACAAAAAAAAAACATAATTCCGGTATTTTCGGACATAAAAATACCGGAAATACGTCCGAAAATACCGGAAATTCGGTAAAATACCGGAACACAATCACCCCTGTAGTACTCATTCGGCTTGAAGTAAAATTGTTTATTGTGTTTAATATGATTTCCTAGATGGCAGCACTAATGGAAAAGGCTAAGTTTTTCGTGTTTACTCATTTTTTAAACCTTTTGCAATTTCTAAAATTTTTCTTCGTAGGAAACAAATCAATTTATTTCTTTGCTATCAAATTATTGATATGAATTTGTTTTGCTACTAATAATGATAAAAATTACGCGTGTAAGCAAATGTCCGAATGCGCAGTTATTGTTCAAGAGGAAGAAAGCAAATAGTGTAGCATACTGTCAATAGATGGCAGCACCACTAGAATGAAAAAAGTCTCTCTTTCTTAAGAATATTGCACAGTGAAAATTTTAAGAAAATAAAATATCCATTCTCTACACGAATATCGATCTTCGTCACAATTAATAAACAGAATAAAATAAATTAAGGGGTGACAGTACCTTAAAAATGATGAAACGATCAAAAAATGTTTTATTGCTTATTTCAAAACTTTAGTTCAAATATTCAAAAAGTTATGAGTGGTTTTAGGATATGCTCGCTATGTGCTCTTATGCAAAAGAAAAACTTTAAACCGCCTTTTCTCGATGATGGTTTTTTTGTGTTTTCATGTCATTAGAATCCCTAAGGATTTTTTTTCTATTAAAGATACAGCTTTAAAGTAATACTTTTTGCAATTAGGACAACCTATTTGACAAAACTGAGCATTGGATAAGCATTTTATAAATGACTGAAATGTTTGAGCATGATAAACCCTTAAAAACCAAATTTTTTTTTAAAAAAAACTTTGGTTTTTTACATAATTAATCACAGAAAAGTTTCTAATAAACTCATAAGCAAATGAATGCACAGATTTTTAGAGATGATTATAGTGATCGTTTAGCAAAAAACTTTTTTTTGAATTAGTCCAAAAATAAAAAAGCCTTAGGGATTTTTAAAAAATTGAAATTTTCCTCAATTTTTTGAATTTAAAAAAAAAGTAGGCAATATGTTTAAATTTTGAAAATAAATTATTGATAACGAAACAATTATGCATGTTATGGTTTCAAAGAAATATAAAATTTACTTAAATTTAAAAAAAACTGCTGTATTAAAACTGCCTTTAATTACGAATGAAAATCATACAACAGAAATCAGATTTGCGTTTGTTTCAACATTAAAATGTTCACATCATGTTTCCGTTTCTTCGCGAATGTTTCGAATAAATAAGTGATAATGATACGGTGCGACAAATGACTATAGGTGCTTTTCTCACTAAAACTATTATGTTACTAGTGGCACCCGCACGGCTTTGCCCGTAATAGAAAAATTAAAAGGTCTTTTGGTTCGCCTGTATATTTACAAATAATGTATGGTGAATTTTCTCGCCAATTGGCTTGTACTCACGTTACAGTTCCACGTTATGATAATTTCGTAATTAATGATAGTTTTTTCCTTAAAATTGGAATAGAAAAAGAATCACGTGGAATTTTCGAAAAATCGCTTCGAGGTGCACACCCCCATGCTACAAACAACTTTGTGCCAAATTTCATGAAAATCGGCCGAACGGTCTAGGCGCTATGCGCGTCACAGACATCCTACAGACATCCTCCGGACAGAGAGACTTCAAGCTTTATTATTAGTAAAGATAAAGATAACAGGACAGAATTAGTACATCAATATTAGCAATGAGTGGACAAGTCCAAATAAAAGTTTATTTATATCTAATGTGCATATATATATATATACACACATAAAATTTCATAAAGCAACTTTCTGTTTATAATTTCGTAAGTTACAAAAAAGGGGGGGGGGGGCGATTTCCGTCAAAATATTTTATTGAACTATTAAAAATATTAATATTTTATTGAACTATTAAAATATTAATATTTTATTGAACTAAAAATATTTTATTGAACTAAAAATGGGGAGAGGCGATTTCCGTCAAAATATTTTATTGAACTATTAAAAATATTAATATTTTATTGAACTATTAAAATATTAATATTTTATTGAACTAAAAATATTTTATTGAACTAAAAAAGGGGGGGGGGGCGATTTCCGTCAAAATATTTTATTGAACTATTAAAAATATTAATATTTTATTGAACTAAAAATATTTTATTGAACTAAAAAGGGGGGGGGGGCGATTTCCGTCAAAATATTTTATTGAACATACGCAGTTTTGCCTGGGTCAGTAATGATATTGAGAAACGATTTATACTTTCCCTTATTTACTTTTAGCTGCGCCCATAGCCTGATTACCGCAGGGGCACGGGCCCCTCCTCCTAGATTTCAGGGAGGCCCAAAATCCCTTTAATTTATCATGCTAATTTTAAAAAAATAATGATTTCTGTGATATATTGAAGTTGTAAATGGCAACAGTTGGAGTTGTCAAATCTTAAGAACAAAGATGCTCGTGATGATTATTATGTTGTATTTTTAGTTGTTAATTAACTTTTTCTGTTCCAATTTTAAGATTTTTTTTTTTAATTCCAATCATTATCATAAGATGGACGAGTAAATTACGAAATTATCATAACGTGGAACCGTAACATGGGCACAAGCCAATTGGCGAGAAAATTCACCATACATTATTTGTTAATATACAGGCGAAACAAAAGACCTTTTAATTTTTTCTGTTACGGGCAAAGCCGTGCGGGTAACCACTAGTATATAATATTTCATTTTACATTTCTATCCACTTTAATATAGTTAATTTTGCATTAGCTGTTTTACTCATTTTTCTCAGTTATATGATTCAGAACTAAATCATGTACATTAGTCGGCGTACAGTCAAGAGATAATATTTAATCAAGCACTTTTAGTATGAATTAAAATTGGTACAATACTCATAATTTTATGAATGTAAAATACAAGTAAAAAGGAATATTATACTATTTTGTTATATTAATAATGTATTAATACATCACAAAAATATAGTACATAATTTTTTTGTTATTTTTAATAATAAATGAACAATATTGCTGTAAAGTAAGAAAAAACAACGTCAAAAACAGTACAAATTTCCAATTACAGCAGACACGTGTTTTGGCGTTGAAGCGAATACCTTTTTCAATGCAAAAAGTAATGAGCTTATGGATGAAAAGACATCCGACAAAAGCCAAGAGCAGATAAGCATGCAGCTTAAAAGATAAAAATAGCGGATTAGCCAAACACCAATGAGAAAATTATAAACCGATCAGGAACCACTAGGAATGCAAGCAAAAGGCCAAGAGCTTTCTTTTAGGTACAGTAAACCCAGAAAGAAAATTCAAATCGACAAAGATTAAGCCGAAGCTTAAACAAAAAGAAAATATCAGTAACCGTGAACCGCAAGAAAGGAAAAGCTGAATGGAAGAAAAAAAAAACACCACGAAATAAAATAAACAGAAACAAAAATATTCGGAAAAAGGAAAAAATAAAGATAAATAGAAGAAAAAGAGGGGGGGGGGGTGTATCAACCAAGACAAAAAAGGTAAAAATAAACAAAGGAAGATAAATTATAAAAAAAAAAGGATGGGGAAAGGACAGTATTAAAGATATGGGAGCCAAATGTTGGAGAAATATGGAACTGCTTGATCTTAACATTAACTAAGTTGGAACTGTTCCTCAAAATATGAAACGAATCCCAAAAGCCAAGATCTGATGAATTGGGGCATTTTTTAGATAATCTGAAAAGACTCTTTTCAGATTATGATATTCAGACTCTGTAACTCCGAAACACATGTCTGCTGTAATTGGCAATTTGTGCTTTTTTTGACGTTGGTTTTTCTTACTTTACTGTTAAGCACAAAGGTATTTATTTATCTTAATATTGCTGTGATTAATACTTTTATATTAAATAATTATTGGATACTTTTTATATTAAATACTTATTGGATACTTTTTATATTGAAAATACCGTAGTTGAAAAAAATTAATATCAAAAATATTATGACATTTCTTCTTTACTAATAATAAAGCTGAAAGTCTCTCTGTCCGGAGGATGTCTGGATGTCTGTAGGATGTCTGGATGTCTGTGACGCGCATATCGCCTAAACCGCTCGGCCGATTTTCATGAAATTTGGCACAAAGTTAGTATGTCGCATGGGGGTGTGCACCTCGAAGCGATTTTTCGAAAATTCGATGTGGTTCTTTTTCTATTCCAATTTTAAGAAAAAAAAATATCATAAGATGGACGAGTAAATTACGAAATTATCATAACGTGGAACCGTAACATGGGCACAGGCCAATGGGCGAGATACGAAATTATCACAACGTGGAACCGTAAGATGGGTACAAGCCAACTGGCGAGAAAATTCACCATACATTATTTGTAAATATACAGGAGAGCCAAAAGACCTTTTGATTTTACTATTACGGGCAAAGCCGTGCGGGTATCACTAGTTACTAATAATAAAGCAGAAAGTCTCTCTGTCCGGAGGATGTCTGTAGGATGTCTGTGACGCGCATAGCGCCTAAACCGTTCGGCCGATTTTCATGAAATTTGGCACAAAGTTAGTATGTAGCATGGGGGGTGTGCACCTCGAAGCGATTTTTCGAAAATTCGATGTGGTTCTTTTACTATTCCAATTTTAAGAACAAAATTATCATGCGGTGGACGAGTAAATGACGAAATTATCATAACATGGAACCGTACCATGGGCACAAGCCAATTGGCGAGAAAATTCACCATACATTGTTTGTAAATATACAGGCGAACCAAAAGGCCTTTTAATTTTTCTATTACGGGCAAAGCCGTGCGGGTACCACTAGTTCAAAATAAATATCGGATATATCTATCGTCATATATATATCGTGACATATATCGGCGAAGCCCGCTTTCAGTTAGTCGTGTCTTGGTCCCATTCGGAATTTTGATGCTCTACTGCGTTTGTATCAAGTCTTTTTTTGCAACACACAATTAGGGCCCCTTACAAGTTGGGGCCCCTGAGTTCCAGAACACTACTGTCCGGCCATCGATCACATGGAAAGGCTAATATCCGGTTTATAGGCGGAAATGGACGTATCTATATTAGTTTATAGGGGTGTTGGTTGATTTCCTACAGATGTGCACTTTTGCCTCTCTATTATTAAGCCTCAGTTTTGTAAAACTGAAAATTTGCTCACAGCAACATTTTTTAAATCTAAAGTATATTCGATCCATATTCTCACGGCAAAAATGAAATGATTTATTGATTCACAACAAAGTTTTGAGCTTTTTGAGCATTTTGCTGTTACGTTCCTGAACGAAATGAAAATAGTTTCTTTTCCTTTGTTGTTTCCATGGTAACTATTTTTGTTTTCCCTTATTTTATTTTAAAAGAATGCAATAAATAAATAAGGCACTAGTGACATCATGAAACGCGAGCATCAAAATTCCATCGTTATTTTCCCTTCTCCCCTGCCAGGTTCATTCAGATGGAATCGTCTTTACTTGGCAGATTGCCAAACTACATACATCCCATGATCAAACAGTATGTTCAAGAAACCAAATTTCAGGATGTCAAGGTCTTCAGGAAAAGTGGAGGAGCCGACGCATCCGCCATTTTGGAGCAAACTTGATCCAGTGCTTCCTATGGCGATAGCATTGCTGCTGATGTTTGCATCTCTTTAGCATGTGTTAAATGGAGTCAAATGGGTGGCTTTTCGACTGTTCGTTGTGCAAACAGCTCAAAAAAAAAAAAAAAAAAATAATTTGAATTTTGACCTCTTGAATTTCAAATTATGTTTGTCGCTATCACGAGTGTGTGTGTGTATGTAGGCATGTGTGTTTGTGTGTGTGGGGGGGGTATGCGTGTTTGTGTGTAGGGGGTATGTGTGTGTAGGCATATGTGTTTATGTCTTTGTGCAGGCATGAAAAATTTACTTGAATTTTAACATCTTGAATTCAAATTATGTTTTTCGCAATCATGAGTGCATGTATGTAGAAGTGTGTGTTTGTGTGTAGGGGGCATAAGGTGTGTGGGTAGTTGTGTGTATGAATGTGTGTGTGGGGGGTACGTGTATGTGCGTGTAGGCATATGTGTTTGTGTCTGTGTGCAGGTATGAATGTGTGGGTAGTTGTGTGTATGTGTGTGTGTATGTATGTGTAGGTGTCTGTATGTATGCGTGTGTGTTTGAGTGTGTTTGTATGTGTGTATGTGTTTGAGTGTGTGTGTATGTGTTTGACTGTGTTTGTGCATGTGTGTAGGTGTATGTATGCGTGTGTGTGAAGGTGTGTATGTATGCGTGTAAGTGTAGGATATTGACGCAACCTGGAGACGGCTTTCGCTAGAGGAGCAGCATCGTGAAAAGCCGGTCGACGGTGATGCTGCAGAGGGTGCTGGTGGGAAAATAAATTGATAGCACATCAAAACCGTCAACAATAAGCAATCGTGATTGCTCAAAAACAAAGAGGATTTCAGCTCTTCAGATCTCCAGCAGATGCAGAAAGAAATGGATAAATAATAGCCCCGCGAAGTGACTGGCAGCCTGGAAACGACGCCAACCGTTTCCGGACTGTTCGGCGAATGATTGCCAATAAAGGTTGGTTTACTCGCTGTGCGCTTGCTCCAAAATGGCGGACGCGTCGGTTCCTCCACTGTAGGGGCTTTAAGCATTGGTTTCCCAGGAGCGAATCGCCGACCTTCGAGCGACGCCGAGAGGAAAAGTTGATTCTTCTGCGCATGCGCGCCCGAGCTAAATCGACGTTGTGAGTGGCCACCCCGGAATCACTTGACTTTGATTTCAGCGTCACGCCGAGTAGCGACGCCAAAGCTCGGTGATTTCGCTTCTAGGAAACCAGGGCCTCAGGAAAAGTATACTCACGCCGAGATGAAGACGTAGGCCACCTTGGCCGTCACGATGCTGGGCATGTTGACGTAGTAGAGCACCTTCATGGAGCGGTATTGGAACAGGCGGTAGCCCAGGCGCTGCCGGAAGTCGCCGATGGCCGACTCGATCTCTGCGGAAAACAGTTTCAGTTCTCATTATTTTTCTCCAAAATAGTGTTGCATTTTTTAAAAACGAGCCGATGTGTGCATCACATGACTTCCTTTTACTCCGATTTAATGTCATTTTCTCATTATTGGCAGTTTTAATAGGATTCAATAGTTCACTCTCTAAATATCACCAACAGTGGCCAAATTGAAACCAGATTTCAATTTAAAAAAAAAAAAAAATCGCCAAATGTTTCGCCAAGTTGGCAACAAGATTTGGCGACCAAAAACACTGGCTATATATCGCCAAGTCTCCGACAAATTATAACACCACTTGAGTTTACATCGAAATTAACAATGATTTCCCCTCAAAAAGGGGCAAAAGACCCCCTTTGGAGCATCCGAATGCAACCAAAAAGAGAGGTGCACAACTACACCCCACTAGGAGTCTAAGTACCAAATTTCAACTTTCTTAGGACATTCCGTTCTAGAGTTGAACGACATAAATATACGCATACACACATACTCAGATACATACGTACATACAGACGTCACGAGAAAACTCGCTGTAATCAACTCGGGGATTGTCAAAAGGATATTTCGGGTGTCTGTACGTTCCTAGGCACATATCCACGTGTGGTCGGGTTGAAAAAAAAACTCAACATTCATTTGGGGGTGAGCAAAATTTAAATTAAGGCCGATTTTTGGGTGAAATTTTTTTCGCGAATACAATATTTCCTTTTTCGTAAAAGGAAGTAAAAATGACACACTATTAGCCTTGAAACGGAATTTACGTTTTTTTTGTTCGAAATGTCGCCAACCTTGGCGACATTTCGAACAAAAACGTGTAAATTCCGTTTCACATTTAACAGTTTATAGTTTAGCAGTTACTGTCAACATTTAGCAGTTTATTGCAAAATTTGGCACCAAAAAATGACACCAACTTGGCGATATCTCTTAAATGTCTCGCCAATTCTATCAGCGCAATGTTAAATGGTGCATAGCAAGCAAAGTCAACATACGTGTTTTTGTTCGAAATGTCGCCAGCCTTGGCGACATTTCTAACAAAAACGTGTAAATTCCGTTTCACATTTAGCAGTTTATAGTTTAGCAGTTACCGTCAACATTTAGCAGTTTATTGCGAAATTTGGCACCAAAAATGACAACAACTTGGCGATATCTCTTAAATGTCTCGCCAATTCCATCAGCGCAATGTTAAATGGTGCATAGCAAGCAAAGTCAACATACGTGTTTTTGTTCGAAATGTCGCCAGCCTTGGCGATATTTCAAAGAAAAACGTGTTAATTCCGTTTCACATTTAGCAGTTTATAATTTAGCAGTTACCGTCAACATTTAGCATTTTATTGCAAAATTTGGCACCGAAAATGACAACAACATGGCGATATCTCTTAAATGTTTCGCCAATTCCATCCGCGCAATGTTAAATGGTGCATAGCAAGCAAAATCAACATACAGGTAAACCTACGGTAATTTTGAGAGAAAATGAATGGAATCAACGTCAAATTAAAGCAGATTAAAACAAATCTATATATATATATATATAAATGAATGTTTGTCTGTATGTCATCCATGAACTCAAAAACTACCCGGCAGATTTGGCTGAAACTTTCACCGTTTGTTATTTTTGGTACTGGGAATGTTTATAGACCAGTTCGAAAAAAATCCGATCGATCGTTCCTTTTCTATTCCAGTTTAAGTCACAATCCATTGATAAATACGAATAAAATGATCGGCTGCAGAAATGAATTCGCGTGAAAGATCTCATTGATAAGAAGTTAGCATTTTTCTTGAGTTTGAACAAATAAATTCTTTCTTTATTGTTTTATGGCTTTTCATGCAACGGGGGATTTAAAACGTTTTCTATTTGATATTTTTCGCGATGGATTGATCTTGCAAGCTGCGTGAGTACAAAAGTTGAGTAGAGTCACTTGATACCTGGACCGATTATGATGAAAATGGCGATATATATGTATTTTTCCACGGAGAAGGTGCATAATATGCTCATTGAAGCCACCAGGTGGCACTGCAGAGTAGCAACTTCTGCCCCGTTTAACCGATTGTCATGAAAATCAGTATAATGATGTATTTTTTTTGTTGGCGTAGCTACGCGCGTCGGGTACAGCTCGTATAAACATAAAAATAATTACTATTTACAAAATTGGTAACGATATAGTTAATCTATGAGAGGTTGTGTATTTTATTGTTCGTAATAAGTTCAAATAATGCATCCATAATTTATAGTTGTCTTTTAATGAAAAATTAATAGTTTCTGAAAGTTTTGTGAATTTCGTGTTTTTATACAACACTACACTACACTCCGGTCGGTATCACTACATGTGGTTTAAGAACCATTTGGATGGGGCCCTAAAGAGAGCTCTGTTTTTTTTTTTTTTTTTGAGCAATCAGGATTGCTTATTGCTTTTATTTGACTGTTTTTGGCGTCCTATCATTTTATTTTTGTATTATTACATAAATACACATACACAAACACATACTCAAACATATAAACACACGCATACACACAGACACCAACACATACGCACAGACACCAACACATACACACACAACTACCCACATACTCATGCCTGCACACAGACAAAAACACATATGCCCACACACACATACACATTCCCCCCCACACGCACACCTACACACATACACACAACTACCCACACACTCATACCTGCACACAAACACACATGCCTACACACATACACATAACCCCCTACACATATACCCCCCCACACACATAAACACACACACTGGTGATTGCGAAAAACATAATTTGAATTCAAGATGTCAAAATTCAAATTAATTTTTCTTTTTTATTTATTTATTTATTTATTTATTTTATTTTATTTATTTATTTTATTTTATTTATTTATTTATTTATTTATTTTTTTTTTTTGAACCGATCCGGATGCCGAGCAACCCTTGATCCGGCGCCCCCAGAGGTATTGACTTGGAAGGGGAACGGGGAGGATTCCGTGACTATAAGCATATTTAAAGTGTCCCAGTCACCATTAGTGAACACGAACAATCTTCAATCGGCTAATCATTATAAAAATACTAGAAAGTCGCCCGTCAAGGTATGACGGGTGAAAATTGCTTCTACATTTGAACGAAGCCATTGCCTGTTTGGGGATAGTTTGACAGTTGAAATGGTAACCCTAACTCCAGCGGATGAATTCTTAACTCCAGTAGGTAGCGTTCATTGTTTTCGTTTCTTCATTCCCTTCAAATGAGAGTGTGGCGCCAGCTAGTGAAGAGTCGGAGTCGATCATTTTGCCCGCAAACCGAGTCGGAGTCGGTAATTTTGGGAGTCAAAGTGAACGGAGTGGAATTGTTTTGGAGATAGAGAGAAATCATTCAAGAGTCGGAGTATCATTTTGTTCGCAATTCCAGTGAGGTAATCGGGGTTGGAATCGTGGAGTTAAAGTTGAATTGATTTTGCAGCAAATCGGAGTAAACCCTTCCAAAATCCAGGAGTCGGATTCGGAGTCAAAGTCTCAGTCATTTTTCCTCCGATTCTCAACCCTGAATGTTGATCCGTATAGCCTTACGTTTGATCAATAGTCGGATATTCGAATAATAAAACTTAACCTATTTTAACAGTTGGGAGATTTCCAAAAATTTTAGATTGGGAAAATTTTTATCGGAAAATTTAAACGACCTACTTTTTTTCCAATGAAATGTAGCTCGGCAAATTTTCATCGGAAAATTTGATCGGTACGATCTCTTTTTCCGATGAAATGCAGCTCGGCAAATTTTCATCGGAAAACTTGATCGATACGATCTCTTTTTCCGATGAAATGCAGCTCGGCAAATTTTCATCGGAAAATTTGATCGTTACGATCTCTTTTTCCGATGAAATGCAGCTCGGTAAATTTTCATCGGAAAATTTGATCGTTACGATCTTTTTTTGTGATGAAATGCAGCTTGGCAAATTTTCATCGGAAAATTTGATCGTACGGATCTAGTTTTCCGATAAAAAACAGCTCATCGAAAACCGTTCTCGGATTCTGATCGCAACGATATCAGCGTGCATTACGCGATGAGTTTAGGAGGAGTCGATGATCGGCCGAGCAAAATCCGATGAGTTGTTGCTACTTGGGAGTTAAGTGACCGGATCGAGTTCAGCCTTGTCGCGATAAAGCCTTTCCCAGCATGTCAAACATCACCAAAACATATTATCGAATGATCATGCCGTGGCTCGAGTTTGAGTGTTGAAACTCGCGGGTTACTCGATCATCGGCTGTTGTGTATATAAGAGGATATTTATACGTGCCCCAAATAAAACAAAATAAGTGGCAAATTTTGAAATAGGCTCGTTTTATCATACACCTTGATCGTTTAAGTGCTTACATTTTTTGATCGGAATCGACTGCGTGTTACACAACAGTTGAAAATTTGTCCGACTGTGGCGCTGCAAACTAAACTATTTAGTATCTCACTTTGCTTTATATTCTGCAACACGTATTTTACGCTTTAAACAACGCCTCCCTAATGCTAAATGCGTATCATCTGCCGGTACGCTATCAACGCTACCTGGCGGCAATACAGGCATGGCGTTGCTATGGCGATGAATCCAAACAATTCAAATCAAAAATTTCAAAATTTAAATTTAGAAATTAACCAATTGTGTTCTCCGCTATTCATTTATAATATTACTAGCTGCGTTGCCCGGCTTTGCTCGGTCTACCTTGAAAATAAAAATTGTGTCAAGTGACGTATATTCAACAATCAGACGTAAAAAATAAATAAAAAAACATCATGATTTCCTTTCCAAGCAAGGACGACAGATATTAAAATACTTTTAACAAATTAAATCCAGAAAGATAGATTTAAAATGCGTAACCATGGAAACACAAAATAAAATAAGTTTAAGGAATTAAAATCCAAAAAAAAAAAAAAAAAAGTGGTTCACAATTTGAATGGAATCGAGATTTTTTAAACTGATTTAAAAAGGCTTGTAACTTTTCTTCCTTTCGAGATAAAAGCTTATTTTTTCAACCATAGGTCGAGTTAGATCTGGAGTAAAGAAGCTGGCTTTTCCAATGGCGTCAAAAAGAAAGCTGTGGGACAATTCCTTCATTTTTTATTGATTTATTAAATAAAGAAAGTAGTGCCTAAATTTCAGCTAAGCCTAAAAAAAATCGACTTAAAAACGCAAATAACTCCCGCCGTAATAAAGTTAGAGCATTGAAACAAATTGCGTAGAACGCGGAAAATTCTACCCATTCGAACGATATGTAATAATAATATGTGCAAGTAATTTTTCAACCCCATATTTGAGAATTTATGTGAAAATTGGACGTAAATTGGAATAATAGAAGAACTATTCATCGAACTGTATTCGAACTGGTCTGCAAACCTTTTCAGGACTTAAAGGAACAAACTGTGGAAATTTCAGCGCAATCGGCCCAGTAGTTCTCGAGTTTTGCGAGTTCAAACACACAGACGCTTTTTGGAGATTTCGTTTTATACTATGTAGAGATTAAAGGTTCCGGTGCGACTTCCAACTTTCTTGAAAGGACGACACAGTTCTTGAGAGAAACACAGGAGCTTTATTTACACTATGTACAGGAAAAATCGTTAACAACTATTATATGAATCATCAGCAATTAAGCAAATAACAATCAACACCATAAACTCATCGGTTACACACGTATTTACATCCAAATACGTAAAACAACACAGCAAAATGCCTCGCAATAAACAGAGCTAAATACACTCTCAGCACAAATTCTCAATCGAAACTAAACTTTTTATCCAGCGTAACGGCTTATATACACACCGAAAAGAAATCTCTAAAATATTCCACAAGGTTCCCGAAAAACGTAGACTGTTATTTTATTTCTTTTCCATTCACAAATTTTATCATTCAGAAATGAGGGGACGTATACTTCAGATGAATGTACGGGGGCCGTATATTCATTACAAGAAACTATTTACAGGTTACGTTAGTACAATAATTTTAGATGAAAGATAATTTAATAAACGCCAAATTTAGCTAGATTACGACAATTTAAACACAAAAATAATTACCACTTACAGAATTTGTAACAATATCTTTTACATTCGACAGATGGCAGTAGCAAGTGCACCGAAATTTACTGTATCTCTGGCTGTCTGGATCTGTGTGACGTGCATAGCGCCTAGACCACTCGACCGATTTACATGAAACTCGCACAGAATTAGTTCGTAGCATATTGTTGAGCACCTCGAAGCGATTTTTCGAAAATTCGATTTTGTTCTTGCTCTATTCCAATTTTAAGAACATTTTCCCGAGCAAAATTATCATAAGATGGACGAGTAAATGACCAAGTTATCATAACGTGGAACCGTAACATATGCGAGCAAATAAACATAGCAAATGGGCGAGAAATTCATCATCTATTATTTGTAAACATACAGGCGAGACAAATGACCTTTTAATATTTTACTACCGGCAAAGCCGTGCGGGTACCGCTAGTATTTAAATAAAAGGAGTTTTTATAGCACTACTAACACTGCGTAGCTGGTCAAAATATCCGCAGACGGACAGCTGATGGGACCGTTGCTAAACCGTGAATCGAGTCCATTACAACTGCCGAAGGTGAGTTTTGGCGAACGGAACGAGCAGGGAACGGATCCCTTTCGTATACATAAAATCTCTACATAGTATAAAATGAAGTCTCCAAAAAGCGTCTGTGTGTTTGAACTCGCAAAACTCGAGAACTACCCGGCCGATCTCGCTGAAATTTTCACAGTTTGTTCCTTTAAGTCCTGAGAAGGTTTGCAGACCAGTTCGAAAACAATTCAATGAATAGTTCTTTTTTTATTCCAATTTAGGCTCAATTTTTACAAAAATTCCCGAATATGGGGGTGAAAAATTACTCGCAAATAGTAACATTATATATCGTTGGAAAGGGAAGAATTTTTCGCGTTCTACGCAATTTGTTCCAATGCTCTAGCTTAATTGCGGCGGGAGATTTTTACGTTTTTAGCACGAATTTTTTTAGGCTTAGCTGAAATTTAGGCACTACTTTCTTTATTAAATAAATCAATAAAAAATGAAGGAATTGTCCCACAGCTTTCTTTTTGACGCCTTTGGAAAAAGCGACCTTTTTTACTCCAGATCTAACTCGACTTATGGTCGAAAAAATAAGCTTTTATCTCGAAAGGAAGAAAAGTTACAAGCCTTTTTAAATCAAGTTTAAGAAATCTCGATTTCATTCAAATTGTGAACCATTTTCTTTCGCATTTTAATTCCTTAATCTTATTTTGTTTCCATGGTTATGCATTTTAAATCCATCTTTCTGGATTTAATTTCTTAAAATTATTTTAATACCTGTCGTCATTGTTTGGAAAGGAAATCATGATGTTTTTCTTATTTATATTTTACGCCTGATTGTTGAATATACGTCACTTGACACAATTTTTATTTTCAAGGTGGACCGGGCAAAGCCGGGCGACGCAGCTAGTAAATGTATAAAGTGTGAAATGTATGAAAGACTTTAAGAGAAGAATTCGAGTGATTTCGTCGTACCTTGATCCATTTCCGGGGGCAGGGGCACATTCGGAGGGGCACACGTAGAGTGATTCGAACTGCCACCGCATTCGGAACAAGGGTAGAGGCCTGTAAGGACAGAAACAGTTACGTCACATAGCAGACATTAAGGGGTCTAGGACCCTTAACTTCAAAATTTTCGATTTTTTTGAAAAAAAATATATTATGCATAGTTTAATTCTGAACAATTTGATACCTTATTAATTACCATACGCCAAAAACCTTTCAAGTTATCGTAAAAATTCGTAAACTTTCCCCATAGAGATTTATGTTAACAGCAGCTGTTTAAGCCACTTTTTCTCAGGTGCCGGTTACTTCGGTTTTCTCGTTTTGCGCGCATGATATCTCTGAAAAGTTCTTATATATTTCCGTTAAAGTTTTAATGTATGTTTATCTGGTTTATATTTATAACCTGAAGCTAAATTTTTTTTTTTTTTTTTTTGAAATTTTATAAGTTAATATCGAAAATTTCCAAAATTTTGGGCAAAAATTTTTTTTTTTTAAATATTAACTTTCATTTTTAGTTGAAATTTAGGTTCAGATCATAAACATCAGAAAAACATGCATGAAAAGTTTCACGGAAATATATAAGAAATTTTCAGAGATATCATGCGCGCAAAACCAGAAAAGCGAAGAAACCGGCACCTGAGAAAAAGAGGCTTAAACAGCTGCTGTTAACACAAATTTCTATGGGGAAAGTTTTCGCATTTTTACGATAACTTGAAAAGTTTTCGGCGTATGGTAATAAATAAGGTATCAAATTGTTCAGAATTAAACTATGCATAACATATATTTTTTCCAGAAAATCGAAAATTTTGAAGGTTAAGGGTCCTTAAACCCCTTAAGAGAAAGAAAACATATACAAAGTTTCCTGAAAAAGACTGAGCGTTTTCAAAAATTTGCAACAGGACAAGAGTTAATGATGATAAATAAATTCTTGCAGAAAATTTATGTGGTGGGCCGTAAAAGTTTTCCCGTAGAGTTTCAAATTTTAGTTCAAAATTTTTTCAACAGATGGCGCTGCAGGTAGTAAACCTGTAAGTCGAAAACAAAGACTTGAAATTCGCCGATTTTTCCTTTGATTACTTCATGTGATTGCAGCCGATGTCATTGCTGTCACGTGATCAGCCGACCGGTCGCTACTGGTCGTGCTCGTCGAAGGTAAGTGGATGGGGCACCAAATAAATTTCGCGCCCAGCGCCTTCTAAAATCATAGTCGGGCCCTGGACTTCAGACTCGATATCAAAATATCTTCGCTATAGAATAAGTGGATGGGGCACCAAATAAATTTCGCGCTCTTCCTGCTTCTTTTTATTCATTTTCCATAAATCAACTTAATTTTTGGAGAGAACTGAACTGGCCACATCCGCAACATACAAATATTTTATTTTCTACTCACTGATACATACAGGATGGGCAGCCCACTTGCCCTTTCTCCCGATAGCGGTCATAACTGCTATCCCGCTATTCGGTCAGGAATTTTTCAGGTCATCCCTTGACGACAGTCTATAGTCATATGACCTCAGGCGCTCTCTTGCATCTGAGCAGTAGGCGATCGCGGGAAGCCCCATTACGCAAGTATGGAGATCCCATAATTGCGTAATTTGCGTAATCATGGGATCTAGAGCCGCTATATAGATAGGCAGACGCATCAGCTTAAGTTTAGCCATTTTGGATCGGATTTTTCATTGTTGCACTGCTTGGGTTACCACAGCAAAGTTTCGGATTTCGCCAAATTTGCCGAAAATAAAATTTTATTTAATAAACAATTCACGTGCCGCTAATAATCGCTCGCAGTGAACAATCACCAAACGCGATAACTCGCCAGAAAAGACAACCACGCAAACACGCGCTCCGATCCGAAATGGCTGATCTAAAGCTGATGCGTCGGCTCGTATATATAGGGGCCTTAATGAGATCTAGAGTCGCTATATATACAGGCCGACGCATCAGCTTAAGTTCAGCCCCATTTTGGATTAAATCTTTCATTGTTACAGAGCTTGGGTTACCACAGCAAAGTTTCGGGCTGTGCCAAATTGGCCAAAAATAATACTTTATTTAATAAACAATCCACGTGTCGCTAATAATCGCTCGCAGTGAACAATCACCAAACGCGATAACTCGCCAGAAAAGACAACCACGCAAACACGCGCTCCAATCCAAAATGGCTGATCTTAAGCTGATGCGTCGGCTCGTATATACAGTAGGCGCCGCCCAATGTGATCACGGTTAATGTTATCATTCGCTTATTGTTATCAGAATCACGAAGTCTTGGAACACTTGTATGTTAACACACACGTTAAAAAAGTCGGATATTGTAATCAGCGTCTTCGTTTATTGTTATCACTTTTTCATAAACTTTCAATTTTTTCCCCGTTTTTGCTCCTCAATTAACAGAAATACATAGGCAAACCCAGACGAGACTCACTTTCTGTGAAACATTTTGTAGTTTTCAATAGCAGTTCAAAATATTTCTAGTAATGAAGCTACAGAAAGTTCGCCTCCAGTGACCACAGACTCCCCCAAAGAAAACTTTCTTTTGCACCTAAAATAATTCAGTCGCTGGACTTGTTGCAGGCATTGATGTAGGACCTCCATTGTTGCCATTACTTTGTAAACTATTAAAGAATTGTGTTGAGATTGAAAACAAAGCGAAGTTAAATTAAAATTTAAACAACAAGCAAAACCATATCGGAGAAGATAGAAAAGCTGAATGTGCTTTGAAACTGGTTTACGAATGTCAGGGAAAACAGTCATATTTTATTTCACCTATTACTATGTGATAAAAAATTGCATAATTTAGCTTTAGCTTTTTATAATTCAGATATTTCCATTCTGTTAATTTAATAATTTATAATTTAAAACTGCGTTTAGTTGAGTCATTGTGATCTTAATTTGAGGTTGCCAAAATAATTGCACTTTAATTGAAAAAAAAAATCATTATTTTGTGTCTCCTGGATTCTTTTAAGTTATTGTTATCAGTCGGTTATTGTTATCAAATTATATTTGTCCCAAAGTGATCAAATTAAGCGGCGCCTACTGTATGTAGGGGTTTTAATGGGATTCCTCTCAAGTGTTACGCTCCTTGTGGAACACATAATTTCTTACAAGAAGGAAGAGGAAGAAGCGGCTTACCTCTGTCCCTGAGAAAGCGCAGTCCGTCGTTGTAGCCCCGGTGGCAGAACCCCTTCTGCAGGTCGGGGGTTCCCGGGAACAGTACCCGAAACATCATGTACGCATTCTGTGCCGTCAGCTGTAACATGAACAGGGGAAAAGATTTTTGAATTCGCTTTTGAAAAACATTTTGCAATCAAAGATGGCTCACTGCAGAATGGTGCAGCCAGTGAATGAACGAACACACCCAAGGTTCAAGTTTGAATGGTTTGGTTTATAAATGAAGTGTCAAAAGGTTACCAAAGTTGGACTGGTTACTGTCACTTTCGGCTGTACAAGAGTAGAAAATGCTGCGTTTGTCCTCTGGTTAGATGTTACGGGGTTGCCCCCCCCCCTCCCAAATGAACCCGAACCATAGCCATGAAAGTTCCAGTTTGGTTATCAATATCTAGAAGATCAATAGGGCAAATGAAATAGAATTTAAGTGATTCTTGCTCTTTTTTTCTGACAGAATAGAAAGGAAAAGAAAAAAAAATAATTTGAATTTTGACATCTTGAATTCAAATTATGTTTTTCGCAATCACGAGTGTGTGTATGTAGGCGTGTGTGTTTGTGTGTAGGGGGTATGTGTATGTGTGTGTAGGTATGTGTGTTTGTGTCTGTGTGCAGGCATGAGTGTGTGGGTAGTTGTGTATTCTGGGGGGGGGGGGGGGTATGTGTATGCGTGTGGAGGCATATGTGTTTGTGTCTGTGTGCAGGCATAAATGTGTGGGTAGTTGTGTGTATGTGTTTGTGTAGGTGTGTTTGTGTGTGTGTGCGTGCGTGTGTGTGTAGTTGTGTATGTATGCGCGTGTGTGTAGGACATAGATGCAACCTAGAGACGGCTTTCGCTAGGGGAGCAGCATCGTGAGGACCCGGTCGACGGTGATGCTGCGGAGGGTGGCGGTGGGAAAATAAAATCAAAGGACATCAAAGCAATCAAGTGAGAACAATGAGCAATCGTGATTGCTCAAAAAAAAATGTAAAATGAACGAAATGTGTGCATTGTGTCCAAGACTCTCCGAGCCTCTGTGTGCTCTCTGAGAGTGTCCGGGTACAGAAATTTTGATTTTTTGACAGTTATTTAGCAAATGAAAACATGTTTTCATTTACGCCAGAGACTAAGCGAAACTTTCACTTACCCCAGGATTAGGGATGAATGTAAACAGTTTCCTTTTCCCTCAGAGACTAGGGGCAGATG
This sequence comes from Uloborus diversus, assembly GCF_026930045.1. NCBI lineage: Eukaryota > Metazoa > Arthropoda > Arachnida > Araneae > Uloboridae > Uloborus > Uloborus diversus. The sequence continues at coordinate 3,561,994 of NW_026557876.1, forward strand.
AAATCAGGTTTCCTTTTCCCCAGAGACTGTGGGTAAATTATATCATATTTCACTTTACTACAAGACTAGGGATGGATGAAATCATGTTTCACTTTACCCCCAGACCAAGGGTAATTATGCCCCAGAGACTAGGGCTAATTCCAAACACTTTCATTTCCTCCCACAGACTAGGGGGTAAATCTAAACAGTTTCCTTTTCCCCAAAAAACTAGGAATAAATGAAATCATGTTTCTCTTCCCCTTAGAGACTAGGGGTAAATGAAATCATGTTTTACTTGACTCCAAGAATAGGGGTGAATGTAAACAGTTTCCTTTTCTCTCAGAGACTAGGGGTAAATGAAATCAGGTTTCCTTTTCCCCCAGAGACTAGGGGTAGATGAAATCATGTTTCCTTTTCACCCACAGAGACTAAGGGTAAATTACATCATATTTCACTTTATTCCAAGACTAGGGGTAGATGAAATCATGTTTCACTTTACTCCCAGATCAAGGGTAAATGTAAACAGTTCAACCCCCCAGAGACTAGGGTTAAATGCAAACAGTTTTATTTCCTCGTAGGGACTAGGGGGTAAAGGCAAACTGTTTCATCCCCCCAGACTATGGGTAAATTACATCATATTTCACTTTATTCCAAGACTAGGGGTAGATGAAATCATGTTTCACTTTACTCCCAGATCAAGGGTAAATGTAAACAGTTCAACCCCCCAGAGACTAGGGTTAAATGCAAACAGTTTTATTTCCTCGTAGGGACTAGGGGGTAAAGGCAAACTGTTTCATCCCCCCCAGACTATGGGTAAATGCAAACTTTCATCTCCCCCCAGAGACTAGGGGTAAAGGTAAACAGTTTCATTCCCCCTTCCAGAGACTAGGGGGTAAATGTAAACAGTTTCATTCCCCCCTTCCAGGGACTAGGGGATAGATGTAAACGGTTTCTTTTTCCACCCTAACTAGGAAAAAAATGAAATCATGTTTCTTTTTCCCCCCAGAGACTAGGGGTAAATTATATCATATTTCTCTTTACTCCAAGACTAGATGAAATCAGATTTCCTTTTCCCCCAGAGACTAGGGGTAAATAATATCATATTTCACTTTACCCCAAGACCAAGGGTATATGTAAACAGTCTAACCCCCCAGAGACTATGGCTAATTGCAAACAGTTTCATTTCTTCCCAGAGACTAGGGGGTAAATCTAAACAGTTTCCTTTTCCCCTAGAAACTAGGAATAAATGAAATCATGTTTCTCTTCCCCTTAGAGACTAGGGGTAAATGAAATCATGTTTTACTTTACCCCAAGATTAATAGTAAATGCAAGCAATCCAACCCCCAAGACCAGGGCTAAATGCAAACAGTTTCATCCCCCTAGAGACTAGGGGCAAATGTAAACAGTTTCCTTTCCCCCTGCAGAATTTTGGGCCCCCCTACAACAAATTCTGACGGGCTCCTCCACAGAAGCCAGCAGTGTATATTTGCAATGTTATACGTCTTAGTGCTAGCTTTTTTAATCGATTCATCTAGCCATTGGACCCCTTAAGGTAGTGGGCCCCCTGCACTGTGGGTACGCAGATCCGGGCCTCCTATTCTCCCAAAGACTAGTGAACTAGGAAACATTTCACTATAACCACAAGACTAGGGGTAAATAAAATCGTTTTTCTTTTTACCCCAGAGACTAGGGGTAAATCGGAACACTATTTTATTATCTCCTCTAAAATTTATTTAGTTTTACCCCCAGACATTTTAGGAGGACGCTGTGTGCCTTTTTTTTTTTTTTTTGAGCAATCACGATTGCTTATTGTTCTCTCTTGACTATTTTTGGATTTGCGCTGATTT
>NW_026557876.1:3564991-3658706 GCF_026930045.1 Uloborus diversus
GAGACTCGCCTCACCCTTGCCTCAGTAAAAATCGTCTAGGCTTGTGTTTTAGGATGTTCAGTACCGACACGTTTCAAGGGGAGAGTTCTGAACCTCATCCCGTCTCCTAACGTCATGAAAGATTGCCTGAAACTGCACGTTTAGGGCTTCAATTCCGAAAAATTTCTAGGGGAGAGTCCCAGATCCCCCCTTCCTATATAATGTTATTGAAGATCGTTTAAATTTGCGTTTTTTACCCTTGAACTCCTTCCTTTGAGCAAAGGGGCACACTTAGGGGATAACATGGCGCAAACTGCGCCATTGCAATTTTAATGGGGGGGTGGGGGGTGTTATGACGGGTATTTTTCCCATTTGGGAGGGCTTTTGCTTTTGGGGAGGGAGCTTCGCGATATTTAGGAGGGTGCGCCCTGCTCTTAGGGGGGGAAGACCCCTGCTTTGAGGCTACTGAAGATGGACAACAATCACCGTTTTCAGGACTTCAAATTCGAAACATTTCCAGCGAAAAGCCTCCAAACCTTCCTTCCTTATATGACAAAAGGCCGTCACCAATTGCATTTTTAGAACTTCAATTTCACAACATTTTCGGGGGAGAACCCCTGCTTAAGCGCTAATAGCAAGCAACTTAATCTACTGACGAATGCACAACTATTTATCTTCAAAATTATATTTTCTATTTACGATACCATACTTTTGTAATAATCATTCTCTCTGCCTGTTTTAATATGCTCAGTACAAAAACCGGTACAACGACGTGACATCTGGGTACTTCATCCTTTTTACGAGGGTGGAAAGTATTATTGAGGAACTAAATCACTCTCGGAACACTTCCCTAGTCCTGAAACGAATTAAAAATTTGAGGAAATTGAAAGTGCTGCTAAAGTTTTTTTTTTTTTCTTTTCATTCTTTATATTCGAAAAACGTCGCATTTAGGGGCTCGTGCCTTGGTAGTGCCCGGCGACACTGAAGCAAAAAAAGAAAGAAAGAAAAGAAGGAATGAAAAAAGAACGAAAAAAAGAAGAAAGAAAAAGAGTGAAAAAAAACTCCGAAAAGAGAGAAAATGTAAAGATTAAGCTTAATTTACTCTTTGGATATTTACTCTTACGGCACTTAAAATAGAGTTAATTCTTTTCTAGTAAGCAGTTTTGATTTTTTTTCTTTTTCCCCCACTTTTTTTTCTTTCTTTTCCTTTCTCCCCTTTTTTCCTCTCACCCCCCTGTTTTTTCTTCTTTTCTCCCTTTTTCTTTTCTTTCTCTTCTTCTTTTGGGGGGCGAGAGGGGCCCGGTGGCTTGTAAACAACCTTTACTCAGCCAGGGACTTTGTAATAGTTTTGGGACTCCTTATTGGTCAGCCGACGTAATTGCATCCATCGGCCATGTTTTTCTTTCCATCCAACGCATATGAACGAAATTTACTCCTTATAAATTAACTACCTGCGTTACCGGGTTTTGTACGGTCTACCTCGAAAATAAATGCAATGTCAAGTGAAGCGTGTTCAACAATCACGCTTTTACAGAAAAAAAAAATCAGTAAAATTTTGCGGCAGATTCCGGGAAAATAACCAAAAAGGAAACATTTTAAATCTCTCGATGCCTTTAAAACAAAACAAAGCCTTTAAAAAAAAATTTAATCATATTCGAGAAACAAAAATGGCAACAGATCTTTCGTCTCAATGGTTTTCTTCACGCTATACATTCTAATAAAAGCATTGTTACGGAAAGTTGAGATGAAGCACTGAATAATCACTTGAATGGAGGAAAGGCTTCGAAAAATAGGGATTTTATGTCGAAATCTAAGTATCATAATGAATAGATTTTAATGGATAACTCCGGTAATTATTATCAGAAAATTATGTTAAATAGCCAAACATGAAGACGGGAAGATGACGAATCCATCGATACCTGGTTCGATGGTCAGTTCAATGTCATTCGGGAGAAGTAATTCGGACATAGATAGATACATACATAGGTACATAGATACATACGCTCAGTTTTTAATTATATAAGATTAGGAAAAGAGTGAGTGTTCGGAGATCTTCTCCGAAACTTTTTTGAAATCGAAGTCTATAATATACCTCTTGGACGATGCTAGAAGACGCGTCGGGATTCGGGGGCTGTCTTCTGAAATGTTTTGAAATTGAAGTTCTGAATACACAATTTTAATTTACATTTTGATGAAATGGGTTGTCTGCAAGGGAAATGTTTCAAGCTTGAAAGCCTAAAAATATAAGGCCATCGATACCTGGTTCGATGGTCAGTTCAATGTCATTCGGGAGAAGAAACTCGGACATAGATGGCAACATACATAGATACATACGCTCAGTTTTTAATTATGTAAGATTATGAGCAAGAAGATAAACGATTGGGGAGTTTCTTACCACTCCGTTGAATACGGGAGGTTCGTAGCCACAGTACACTGGAATGAAGCAGCTGCACATCAACGCCTGAAAAGAGAAGGGAGCAGTTTAGAGACCAAATGGTCATCGAAAAAATGTAACGATCTAAGCTCTGCTCTTTACACATTTACAGTACGAAAATAGCTACAGACGGTTTGAAAAATCATATCTACGATTTAAAAAATCAATCTTCACCGATGAATAACCATGACTCGAGTTCCACTAGAGTTGCCGAGAGTAGCCAACGTTACATGTAACAAGAATGCGTATGCGTTAAAACAGCTACCATCTTAGAATGGAAAAAATTTCATTCCGCGTGATTATATATATATATAATATCCGGCATGCCGGCTAATGCGGGGTAATACGGTATCTGTTCCAGAGAGTTGGTTCTATAATAAGGACGAAATTGCAGTCTCTGGATACTTTACTCTGGCTGTCGGTATATTGGATGCACTTTCAGTATGTTGCAATCAAACTAGTTATTCTACTTTAGAAAAACCAGGGATTCCGTGGGAAAAAAGTGGACATTGAAAAGGGTTCCAATTATGAATCAAACTAAAGGGAGTCGGTAACCTTTATGCGTGGAATGATTAATTGCTAAACTGCGCGTACTTTTTTCCTCGAAAAGTTTTACCGATAAGATTCTTAAAATGTTCAGTATTTTCCTGATACATCTAAGTGTCTATCGAAGTGAAATTTTAAGACAATTCTGTTCATTTCATAATTTATTAAATGTTAACCAGTAACCATTTTTAAATTAAAAAACCGCCGCTTTTGGTCATAAGAACAGTTGTTTCGGAAAAAGATTTCCCCAAGAAAAAAAATTCACCTCAGGATAATTATGTACGTAACACTTTCAAATTAATTTATTATGAATTCTAAAACAGGGAACATGAGTTTTTAAAATTGAAGTTTGAAAAAATCGCGTCCGAAAGTTAAATTGTATGTATGTTTTAATACATTTTTGTCTTTTGACAGTGAAATCTCGGCACAACGACCTTCGAGGGACCACAAATTGTGTTCGCTGTAACGGGTATTTCGTCGTGATGTATTTCAGGCACTGTAACAGCAATTACATAGGGACTAAGAAATCATTTCGTTAAAACGGAAATTTCGTTGTAATGGAATTCAAGCAATGTAACGGCAATTACATGGGGACTTAAGAAATCATTTCGTTGAAACGGCAATTTCGTTGTAATGGAATTCAAGCACTGTAACGGGAATTACATAGGGACTAAGAAATCATTTCGTTGAAACGGAAATTTCGTTGTAATGGAATTCAAGCACTGTAACGGCAACTACATAGGGACTAAGAAATCATTTCGCTGAAACGGAAATTTCGTTGTAATGGAATTCAAGCAATGTAACGGCAATTACATGGGGACTTAAGAAATCATTTCGTTGAAACGGAAATTTCGTTGTAATGGAATTCAAGCACTGTAACGGCAATTACATAGGAACTAAGAAATCATTTCGCTGAAACGGAAATTTCGTTCTAATGGAATTCAAGCACTGTAACGGCAATTACATAGGGACTAAGAAATCATTTCGTTGAAACGGAAATTTCGTTCTAATGGAATTCTAGCACTATAACGGCAATTACATAGGGACTAAGAAATCATTTCGTTGAAACGGAAATTTCGTTCTAATGGAATTCAAGCATTGTAATGGCAATTACATAGGGACTAAGAAATCATTTCGTTGAAACGGAAATTTCGTTGTAATGGAATTCAAGCAATGTAACGGCAATTACATGGGGACTTAAGAAATCATTTCGTTGAAACGGCAATTTCGTTGTAATGGAATTCAAGCACTGTAACGGGAATTACATAGGGACTAAGAAATCATTTCGTTGAAACGGAAATTTCGTTGTAATGGAATTCAAGCAATGTAACGGCAATTACATGGGGACTTAAGAAATCATTTCGTTGAAACGGCAATTTCGTTGTAATGGAATTCAAGCACTGTAACGGGAATTACATAGGGACTAAGAAATCATTTCGTTGAAACGGAAATTTCGTTGTAATGGAATTCAAGCACTGTAACGGCAACTACATAGGGACTAAGAAATCATTTCGCTGAAACGGAAATTTCGTTGAAATGGAATTCAAGCAATGTAACGGCAATTACATGGAGACTTAAGAAATCATTTCGTTGAAACGGAAATTTCGTTGTAATGGAATTCAAGCACTGTAACGGCAATTACATAGGAACTAAGAAATCATTTCGCTGAAACGGAAATTTCGTTCTAATGGAATTCAAGCACTGTAACGGCAATTACATAGGGACTAAGAAATCATTTCGTTGAAACGGAAATTTCGTTCTAATGGAATTCAAGCATTGTAATGGCAATTACATCGGGACTAAGAAAGCATTTCGTTGAAACGGAAATTTCGTTGTAATGGAATTCTAGCACTATAACGGCAATGACATAGGGACTAAGAAATCATTGCGTTGAAACGGAAATTTCGCTGTATTGGTATTCGTTGTAACAGGGTTTCACTGTAATATGTATTTTAATTGAGTCTACGTGGAAATTGAATTCGGTGTCGCTCAAAAGGTCTTGAAGACATAAAAACTAAATAATGTTTTCAAGGTTTTATAGGACTCCCTTCAAGATACGTATGTATCTCGTAGAGATGGACATCATCGAGAACTTTTGATGATCGAGATCTGGGGAATTGAGCACGTCTGATAGTCGAGTGATTGATAATAGAGATCTTTCTTAATCGTGAACTCGAACGATGGATAATCGCCATCTTTCGAAATCGAGAACTCGAGCGGTGGATAATGGAGATCTTTCTAAATCGAGAACTCGAGCGATGGATAATGGAGATCTTTCTAAATCGAGAACTCGAGCGATGGATAATCGAGATCTTTCTAAATCGAGAACTCGACCGATGGATAATAGAGATCTTTCTAAATCGAGAACTCGAGCGATGGATAATGGAGATCTTTCTAAATCGAGAACTCGAGCGATGGATAATGGAGATCTTTCTAAATCGAGAACTCGAGCGATGGATAATCGAGATCTTTCTAAATCGAGAACTCGAGCGATGAGTAATCGAGATATTTTGAAATCGAGAGCTCGAGCGATGGATAATCGAGATCATTCTAAGTCGAGAACTCGAGCGATGTGTAATCGAGATCTTTATAAATCGAGAACTCGAGCGGTGGATAATCGAGATCTTTCGAAATCGAGAACTCGAGCGATGGATAACAGAGATCATTCTAAATCGAGAACTCGACCGATGTTTAATCGAGATCTTTCTAAATCGAGAATCGAACGATGGATAATCGAGATCTTTTGAAATCGATAACTCGAGCGATTGATAATCGAGATCTTTTTAAATCGAGAACACTATCTGTGATAGTCGAGAACTCGAACTGCGCCAGTCGAGCACCCGAAATACGATAATCGAGAACTCGAGTTGCGTTAGCTCGAGAACTCGGGACCTGACAATCTAAGGCCCCAATGGTGGAGGCGCCGACGCATCCGCCATTTTGGAGCAAACTTGATCCATTGATTCCTATAGCGATAGCATTGCTGCTGATGTTTGCATTTCTTTAGCATGTGTTAAATGGAGTCAAATGGGTGGTTGTTTGACCGTTCATTGTGTAAACTGTTCCGAAAGAGAGGATTTCAGTTCTTCAGATCTCCAGCAGATGCAGAAAGAAATGGATAAATAACAACCCGCGAAGTGAATGGCAGCCTGGAAATGGAGCTCACTCGTGTGAGGTTAATATCCATTCATTTCCCATGATTTTACTGTAATCTTCATCTTCTTCATCTTTATCTTCTTTACTAATAATAAAGCTGAAAGTCTCTCTGTCCGGAGGATGTCTGTAGGATGTCTGTGACGCGCATAGTGCCTAGACCGTTCGGCCGATTTTCATGAAATTTGGCACAAAGTTAGTTTGTAGCATGGGGGTGTGCACCTCGAAGCGATTTTTCTAAACTTCGATGTGGTTCTTTTTTCTATTACAAATTTAAGAACAAAAATATCATAAGATGGACGAGTAAATTACGAAATGATCATAACGTGGAACCGTAACATGGGCAGAAGCCAATTGGCGAGAAAATTCCCCATGCATTATTTGTAAATATACAGGAGAAACCAAAAGACCTTTTAATTTTTCTATTACGGGCAAAGCCGTGCGGGTACCACTAGTAAAGTTATAAATGCTCTGTAATCTTCACTAACATGTTGCAGTGTTCTACGAAATGTCTTATGTTCTGTACTAGTGGTACCCGCACGGCTTCGAACGTAATGGAGAATTAAAAGGTTTTTTAGTTCGCCTGTATATTTACAGATAATGTATGGTGAATTTTCTCGCCAATCCGCTGGTGTCCATGTTACGGTTCCACGTTATGATAATTTCGTAATTTACTCGTCCATCTTATGATAATTTTGCTCGGGAAAATGTTCCTAAAATTGGAATAGAAAAAGAACCACATGGAATTTTCGAAAAATCGCACACCCTCATGCTACAAACTATGTTTGTGCCAAATATCATGAAAATCGGCCGAACGGTCAAGACGCTATGCACGTCAGAGATCCGGACAGAGAGAGATCCTGACAGACAGAGATCCTGACAGACAGAGAGAGAGAGATCCGGACATAGAGACTTTCAGCTCCGTTATTAGTAAAGATTTTCCTGTTATGCGGTAATTACGCGTGCTCCAACATGGCGGATGCGTCGGCCTCTCCATTCATAGGGTTTCTATGATAATCGAGACCTCGTGCTAATCGAGTTCTCGAGTGATCTCGAACAATCGAGTGATTCGATTACGAGGACCAGTACCTGCAGGAGCTCCTGCCTGTTCCGGAACCTGTCCAGCAGGACGTTCTTCCCGTCCTCGAACCTGGTGACGGATACGTGCAGCCGTCCGTCGCACATCCGGGCCGCACCGTCCGGCAGCATCTTGTCCATGTAGTCGTGCAGCAGGCGCATCACGTCCAGGTCCGGGCTCATGGGGCCCAGGATGCCGCCCCGCACCCGCGCCGACACGTCCAGCACGTACCGGGTGCAGATCTCTGCGGGGAGAAAGACGATAAGGGAAATGAGGGGAGAATTGAACAAAAGCGCAGATTAGTGTGAAATAATAGGAATAAAAAAAACGCTTGATTGCGCAAAATAGCAGATTACTGCAAATAAGAAAAAATAACCATTAAATTACACAAAATAGCAGATAACTACAGAACAAGAAAAAACAACGCTTAATTGCACAAAATAGAAGATTACTGCAAATAAAGGGGGGGGGGAGTTTAGTTGCACAAAATAGCAGATATTAACAACAGAACAAGAAGAAACAACGTTTAATTGCACAAAATAGCAGATATTAACAACAGAACAAGAAGAAACAACGTTTAATTGCACAAAATAGCAGATAACTACAGAACAAGAAGAAACAACGTTTAATTGCACAGAATAGCAGATAACTACAGAACAAGAAGAAACAACGCTTAATTGCACAAAATAGAAGATTACTGCAAATAAAAGGGGGGGGAGTTTAGTTGCACAAAATAGCAGATATTAACAACAGAACAAGAAGAAACAACGTTTAATTGCACAAAATAGCAGATATTAACAACAGAACAAGACGAAACAACGTTTAATGGCACAAAATAGCAGATAACTACAGAACAAGAAGAAACAACGTTTAATTGCAAAAAGTGCAGATTAATGCAAATAAGGGGCGGGGGGGAGTTTAGTTGCACAAAATAGCAGATAACTACAGAACAAGAAGAGACGACGTTTAATTGCACAAAATAGAAGATTACTGCAAATAACGGGGGGGGGAGGGGGTGTCGAGTCGCACAAAATAGCAGATAACTACCCAAGCAGCATCAACTCATCGGATTTTGTTCGATTGATCATCGACTCCTCCTAAACTCATCATGCAACGCACGCTGATATCGTTGCGATCAGAATCCGAGAACCGGTTTTCGGTGAGCTGTTTTTCATCGGAAAACGAAATCGTAACGATCAAATTTTCCGATTAGAATTTGCCGGTAAAATTTTCATCGGAAAAAGAGATCGTAACGATCAAAATTTCCGATGAAAATTTTCCGAGAGAAATTTCATCGAAAAACGAAATTGTAGCGATCAAATTTTCCAATGAAAATTTGCTGAGCTACATTTCATTGGAAAAAGAGATCGTAACAAACAAATTTTCCGATGAAAATTTGACGAGTTACATTTCATCGGAAAAAAAGTACGTCGTTTAAATTTTTCGATAAAAATTTTTCCAATCTAAAATTTTTGGAAATCTCCCAACTGTTAAAATAGGATAAGTTTTATTATTCGAATATCCGACTATTGATCAAACGATACAGAACAAGAAGAAACAACGTATAATTGCAAAAAAGTGCAGATTACTGCAAATAAGGTGGGGGGAGTTTAGTTGCACAAAATAGCAGCCATTAACAGCAGAACACGATGAATCAACGTTTAATTGAACAAAATAGTAGATTATTGCAAATAAGGGGGTGGGGGAGTTTAGTTGCACAAAATAGCAGATAACTACAGAACAAGAAGAAACGACGTTCAATTGCACAAAATTGCAGACTTCTGCTGATAAGGGGGGAGGAAAGTTTAGTCGCACAAAATAGCAGATAACTACAGAACAAGAAGAAACAACGTTTAATTGCACAGAATAGCAGATAACTACAGAACAAGAAGAAACAACGCTTAATTGCACAAAATAGAAGATTACTGCAAATAAAAGGGGGGGGGGGAGTTTAGTTGCACAAAATAGCAGATATTAACAACAGAACAAGAAGAAACAACGTTTAATTGCACAAAATAGCAGATACTAACAACAGAACAAGAAGAAACAACGTTTAATTGCACAAAATAGCAGATAACTACAGAACAAGAAGAAACAACGCTTAATTGCACAAAATAGAAGATTACTGCAAATAAAGGGGGGGGGAGTTTAGTTGCACAAAATAGCAGATATTAACAACAGAACAAGAAGAAACAACGTTTAATTGCACAAAATAGCAGATATTAACAACAGAACAAGACGAAACAACGTTTAATGGCACAAAATAGCAGATAACTACAGAACAAGAAGAAACAACGTTTAATTGCAAAAAGTGCAGATTAATGCAAATAAGGGGCGGGGGGAGTTTAGTTGCACAAAATAGCAGATAACTACAGAACAAGAAGAGACGACGTTTAATTGCACAAAATAGAAGATTACTGCAAATAACGGGGGGGGGGGTGTCGAGTCGCAAAAAATAGCAGATAACTACCCAAGCAGCATCAACTCATCGGATTTTGTTCGATCAATCATCGACTCCTCCTAAACTCATCATGTAACGCACGCTGATATCGTTGCGATCAGAATCCGAGAACCGGTTTTCGGTGAGCTGTTTTTCATCGGAAAACGAAATCGTAACGATCAAATTTTCCGATTAGAATTTGCCGGTAAAATTTTCATCGGAAAAAGAGATCGTAACGATCAAAATTTCCGATGAAAATTTTCCGAGAGAAATTTCATCGAAAAACGAAATTGTAGCGATCAAATTTTCCAATGAAAATTTGCTGAGCTACATTTCATTGGAAAAAGAGATCGTAACAAACAAATTTTCCGATGAAAATTTGACGAGTTACATTTCATCGGAAAAAAAGTACGTCGTTTAAATTTTTCGATAAAAATTTTTCCAATCTAAAATTTTTGGAAATCTCCCAACTGTTAAAATAGGATAAGTTTTATTATTCGAATATCCGACTATTGATCAAACGATACAGAACAAGAAGAAACAACGTATAATTGCAAAAAAGTGCAGATTACTGCAAATAAGGTGGGGGGAGTTTAGTTGCACAAAATAGCAGCCATTAACAGCAGAACACGATGAATCAACGTTTAATTGAACAAAATAGTAGATTATTGCAAATAAGGGGGTGGGGGAGTTTAGTTGCACAAAATAGCAGATAACTACAGAACAAGAAGAAACGACGTTCAATTGCACAAAATTGCAGACTTCTGCTGATAAGGGGGGAGGAAAGTTTAGTCGCACAAAATAGCAGATAACTACAGAACAAGAAGAAACAACGTTTAATTGCACAGAATAGCAGATAACTACAGAACAAGAAGAAACAACGCTTAATTGCACAAAATAGAAGATTACTGCAAATAAAAGGGGGGGGGGGGAGTTTAGTTGCACAAAATAGCAGATATTAACAACAGAACAAGAAGAAACAACGTTTAATTGCACAAAATAGCAGATACTAACAACAGAACAAGAAGAAACAACGTTTAATTGCACAAAATAGCAGATAACTACAGAACAAGAAGAAACAACGCTTAATTGCACAAAATAGAAGATTACTGCAAATAAAGGGGGGGGGAGTTTAGTTGCACAAAATAGCAGATATTAACAACAGAACAAGAAGAAACAACGTTTAATTGCACAAAATAGCAGATATTAACAACAGAACAAGACGAAACAACGTTTAATGGCACAAAATAGCAGATAACTACAGAACAAGAAGAAACAACGTTTAATTGCAAAAAGTGCAGATTAATGCAAATAAGGGGCGGGGGGAGTTTAGTTGCACAAAATAGCAGATAACTACAGAACAAGAAGAGACGACGTTTAATTGCACAAAATAGAAGATTACTGCAAATAACGGGGGGGGGGGGTGTCGAGTCGCAAAAAATAGCAGATAACTACCCAAGCAGCATCAACTCATCGGATTTTGTTCGATCAATCATCGACTCCTCCTAAACTCATCATGTAACGCACGCTGATATCGTTGCGATCAGAATCCGAGAACCGGTTTTCGGTGAGCTGTTTTTCATCGGAAAACGAAATCGTAACGATCAAATTTTCCGATTAGAATTTGCCGGTAAAATTTTCATCGGAAAAAGAGATCGTAACGATCAAATTTTCCGATGAAAATTTTCCGAGAGAAATTTCATCGAAAAACGAAATCGTAACGATCAAATTTTCCAATGAAAATTTGCCGAGCTACATTTCATCGGAAAAAGAGATCGTAACAAACAAATTTTCCGATGAAAATTTGACGAGTTACATTTCATCGGAAAAAAAGTACGTCGTTTAAATTTTTCGATAAAAATTTTTCCAATCTAAAATTTTTGGAAATCTCCCAACTGTTAAAATAGGATAAGTTTTATTTTTCGAATATCCGACTATTGATCAAACGATACAGAACAAGAAGAAACAACGTATAATTGCAAAAAAGTGCAGATTACTGCAAATAAGGGGGGGGAGGAGTTTAGTTGCACAAAATAGCAGCCATTAACAGCAGAACAAGATGAATCAACGTTTAATTGCACAAAATAGCAGATTATTGCAAATAAGGGGGTGGGGAGTTTAGTTGCACAAAATAGCAGATAACTACAGAACAAGAAGAAACGACGTTTAATTGCACAAAATTGCAGACTTCTGCTGATAAGGGGGGAGGAAAGCTTAGTCGCACAAAATAGCAGATAACTACAGAACAAGAAAAAACAACGTTTAATTGCACAAAATTGCAGAATTGCAGATGACAGCTCAGTCATCTGCAATTTTGTGCAATGATAGGTTGTTTTTTCTCATTTTTTTTCACGCACAAAGTTTCAAATTCAACTTTTGGGAAGGGGATTTATTGTTTATAGTTATAAAGCATAAGCTGAAAGGGACCCAAGCAGCAAGGGGACATTAAAGCTTCCTTCACACCGACAACTAAGTAGGATCAACGTTCGCGCGGTAGTTAATCAGGATGTGTAAGTGGCGCAGCCACGGGAGGGGTTTTGGGGTTAAAACCCCTCCCAGAGCACAAGCACATTCATTTCCTCCATTAATACTTAAGATATTATTCAGAGTATTTGAGCTCTTCCAAGTGGAATAGATTTCAACAAAATATATTACTGTTTTTAATAATCGGGAAGCAGTCAGAAATTACTTTTCAATTCTTAAATATAAAAGTTGTATTTCATGATGTGCTACCCCCCCCCCCTGGTATAAGATAGCTAAAATGGTGTCAATGAAGCTCTACAGGGTATCATGGTCCCTCAGCACTTCCATCTCTGCACAACTCCTTTTTAGGGACATCTAGTGAGAGGAAGCCTACCACACCCCATTTTCTGAGGCTCTTAACCAATTCTCATCGAAACCGTTATTAGCTAGCATTTGACATTCAAAAATGAATGTATTTTAGGAGGAGCTTTTAAGTGATCTCGCGAAAAACACGCAAAAAATGAATATTAGATTAAAGTAAAACTAATAATAACTTTTCCCACTTTCTTCGTTTCATAGTGACATCAATACGAATTATTAATTGTTTTTAAGAAGTTACTTAGAATGAATAATTACTAATCTGTAGAAATTCTTTGATATTGAATAATTACGCACAAGGGCACCCATATGCATAATTTTAAGGGTGCTCAAAAATTTTCCCCATGGTTTAGCAGAATATTTTCCCCATGGAAACCGATTTTAGTACAGATTAAAGATGTTAAAATTTGACATTTTTTTATAACTTATCCATTATTGGCTCATATTATTTATTAATGGTTGGAAAAGAAATTTTTATACATTTTTGCAAAGAAAAAAGCACTAAAAGCAAGGAAGTTCTCATTTCTAAGGGGAGGGGGGGTTTGCTCCCCCCCTTCCCCCCATATGGGCGCCCTTGGAGCTGAGACACACTTGGGTCCCAGTCCCCCAGTTGCCCTTACAGAAATCAATGCTTGGGAGGAGCTGGGGCAGAAAATGAAACTCGTTGAGTCTTTTTAAGTTGACAAACATTTACGGACAAACGAACCTAGCCCCTTGAGCCCCCCTACCCCCCTATATGGGCGCCCTTGATTATGCATTGTAAATGAATGGGAAAGCAACAATTTTTGATTTTGAAAACCCCTCCCAGAAAAATTTTCTGGCTGCGCCACAGGATGTGTAACCTGCAGGTCGAAGAGTGACACGACAGGCACATGTGCCTGTACACCATTTATTACACCAAACTTACAGATACAAGTGATGTATCAAATGAAAGAGAAACTCAAACAGTTTTACATAATAGCCTACAAGCGTTTAATGTGAGCACCATTCGGCATACGTCAAGACGATATGCGAGTCCTTCCCAAACTTTGATGAGTGTCTCATTAGAAATTTGCTGCAACAGCCGTTTCAATCCTGTTCCTTAATTCGGGCGGGTCGGCTGGCAGTGGAGGCACATACACACGGTCCTTAATAAACCCCCAAAGATAGAAATCACACGGCGTTGGGTCGGGTGACCGTGGAGGCCATGGGAAACAAGCCCTGTCATTACGGCCAATCCAGCGGTCGGGTACAGTTAGGTTAAGCCAATCACGTACCTCATTATGCCAGTGAGGCGGCGCACCATCTTGCTGAAAGATAAAACACAAAACGCTTTCTGTTCTTTAGTCGCCATCTTTGCTACAAGCGCTTTCTAGCGGATTGCAGTAGAAACATTCCACGCGCATGCGCATTGATGACAACAAACAAACAAAACTGAGTTTATCTTTCATTTGGTATATCACTTGTGGCTGTAAGTTTGGTGTAATAAATATTGTAACATGTTAAAACCCCGCTATTCATTTTGAAACACCCTGTAATATGTATCGAATATTTTGATACATATCCGATATTTTCAATCAGCTCAAACTAAAGTCTTCAAAATAGTAAATGCATCCTGAAACTTCATTTTCTCACATTGTTATTACAATATGTAGACTTAAAATTAAGGTTTCTCTCATTATTTATTTCATTTTATATTTTTGTCAATTTTGATAAAGTTGATTTAGCATTAGCTGTTTTACTCATTTTTCTTCTGTTAGCTACTTTTATAGTTATGTGATTCAGAAATAAAAAATATGTCCCTGTATATTTACAAATAATGCATGATGAATTTCTCCCCAATTGACTTGCTCACGTCAGTTCCACATTATGATAACTTGGTCATTTAGTCGTCCATCTTATGATAACTTTGCTCGGGAAAATGTTCTTAAAATTGGAATAGAAAAAGAACAAAATCGAATTTTCAAAAAATCGCTTAAAGGTGCACACTCCCATGCTACAAACTGATTCTTTGCCAAATTTCATGAAAATCAGTGGAATGGTCTAGGTGCTATGCGCGTCACAGAGATCCTGACAGAGAGAGAGAGAGAGAGACTTTCAGCTTTATTATTAGTAAAGATAAAAAAAAGATGAAGACAAAAAAAATTTTAAAAAAAAAGCGAAAATGGGAAAAAAAAAAAAGTTGGGGAATTTATAAGAAAATTTGGCTATTTGGGGAAAAATAATTTTTTCAAGGGACAAAAATATCAGAGGAAGTCGATTCATTTTATGAAAATACTAGCCTGCGTGCCCGGCGTTGCACGGGCTACTTAAAAAATGAAAGAGCTGTTCAATTGATGTTTTCGTATTATTCTGACATCAGTTTCTAAAGCGCTAAGGAGTAAATAATTACGCGTAATGCAAGGTTTGCAAAACACCAGTAGAGCATATTTTTGGCAAAAACCTCTTTAACGTTAATCATATTTATCAATAATACAAGTTATGAGTATTTTCAATTAGCAAAAAAGATGAAAATATATGCATTCTGAACTATAATATGTGCTCACTTTAAACTGAATTAAATCTGATAGAATATATCTGAATATTTATGTATAATTACAATCAGCTTTTTACATAAAATGACACACACTTTTTTATTGATTACGTGGAACTAAAGCACCAAGACTTATTAAATACCAATAAGCATTAATTTAATATCAAGTCATCAGATTCCAATTAAGCTTTAGTTAAAATCATTCAAAACACTCTTTTTTGTTCAACTCTGTTTCACTTAAAGAAATTCAAACAATCTTAATTTAACGTGTTCTTTTAACGATACAAACTGTATTGCAAAAATCGAAACAGGAAGGAAAAAGAGATTTATTACAATTTGAAAACTCACCCATGTGACGGTAAAAAGTCCAAAAAAATAAACATAATTAGTCGCACATCCTAAATGTACCAAAATATGAGGCCGGTGAATGATAAACTTACACTACAATCAATAAACTTTACTAAAGAAACATTTTTCATAGGCTGAAAAGAGTTAAGAACGTTGAATGTGAAAAAATAAGAAAGGAGAGACGATAAATGTCCGAATAGAACAATCAATTTTAAACTAATTTAAAATGAAATTCTAGATGGAAACGTTGTTTTAAGATTTGGACAGCAGCCAAAAAATCTTTTTTAAAACAATTTTTAGAATTTTATTTGCTCACCCAAATGCAAAATGGCAACAGGAAAGAAATAAAAATTCCTGAACACGTTATGTTAATTAACGTTTTAATTAATATCTCCGCTAATTAAAGTCGTACAATTATGAGATTGGTCCGATTGTTTTCTTTGGAAAATTTCGAATTGATCGGTATCTCGTTTGACTCCCGATTCACAGTGGTTCTCGAGGAGATCGATCTTCAGACAGACAGACAGACAGACAGACGGACGCGAACAGATTTTAATATTATAGTGGATTAGTGGAAAAATAATTTTTGAATTTATGGAATTTTGATACAAAACATCGCTTTTTGGGGAAAAGTTGGAAGGGAATTGGGGGAAATCTGGATTTGACCATCTGGCAACACTGATTACGACGCATCTTGTTTTTATTATTCAATATTTGCACAACATTTTCAAAAATTCTCGATAAAAATAATTGCTCGCAACTATTCTATTCGCGCTATCTTTAAAACAACAAAGTGTAACCACTATCTAGTCGGATGATAAGTATCTGTTCAATATAAGCAACTGCCTGTTTTTTTCTTTGTTTTTTTTCCCCCCGTCCGATAAAACTTTTTTCCACCGACAGTGAAACTCGTAGATCATTGCCCTCTAAAGTTTCGTTATCTTAGTCGGTCGTTGCCATTCTATCGATGGAAATGATGTAACAGATGGCGATGTGCTATCGGTCGAGCCCCTTTCTTTTTGACGAGTTTGTTTCGGAAAAAAAAAAAATAATAATGAGATAATCGAGAAAATTTACTGCGTTGAAATTTGATACGAAAGACACGAGAACTGCGAAAGTTTTTACGTTTGATATTGCATTTTGCTAAGCAAACTATATAGCTGGAGCATGGGCGTAGCCAGGGAAGGGGAGGGGGGGTAGAGAGGAGCTATTGCCCATTCCTAGAACAGAACCTCGGACTCCCCCGCTCTTTCTAAATGTCACCAAAGACGATATAAAATTTAAATTTTAGGAGTTCAATTTCGAAATATTTCCGGGGGACGAGCCACATAACCGCTTTTCCTGCCCCCATCTGACCCAAAACAGCAAACGAATTTTTAGCGAGGAGAGGAGGACTACAATTTCAGTTAGTTTCCGAGGTCCGTACTGGGGTGCGCAATGGTGGATTTACTAGGGGGGGGGGACGGCGACGCCCCCTCCGTGACTGTCATTTTCTAAAACCAATAATATAGAATTGAAGGAATACTAGCAATCGCTACAGATTTCAATCAAGTACATTCCACAAATTTGCCTTAAACTAAGTTTAGACAGTTTGTGTAGTCGAGGATGGACAGCGTTACCTTCTTTTACTTCCTTTTACAAAAAAGGAAGTATTGTATTCGCGAAAAAAATTTCACCCAAAAATCGGCCTTCATTTTCATTTCGCTCACCCCGAATGAATATTAATTTTTTTTTTCGACCCGACCACACGTGGATATGTGCCTAGGAAGGTACAGACACCCGAAATATCCATTTTGACGATCCCCGAGTTAATTACAACGCGTTTTCTCGTGACGTCTGTATGTACGTATGTATGTGAGTCTGTACGTATGTGTGTATGTATGTCGCATAACTCAAGAACGGAATGTCCTAGAAAGTTGAAAATTTGGTGCGTAGACTCCTAGTGGGGTGTAGTTGTGCACCTTCCTGTTTTGTTGCATTTTTATGCTCCAAAGGGGTCTTTTGCCCCTTCTAGGGGGGGGGGAATCATTGTTAATTTCGATGTAAACTCAAGTGGTGTTATAATTTGGCGGACACTTAGCGATATATCGCCAGTCTTTTGGTCGCCAAGTTTTGTCGCCAACTTGGCGACAAATTTGGCGATATAAAAATATTTCTTTTTTTAAAATCTAGCTTGAATTTGGCCACTGTTGGTCAAATTTAGAGAGTAAAATATTGAATCAAAATAAAACTGCCAATAATTAGAAAACGACATTCAATTGGAGCAAAAGGAAGTCACGTGATACACACATCAGCTCGTTTAATTTGAACCTAAACTCGCCCCTCCCCCCCTTTTTTGAACATTAATTAATTTTTATATTTCTATACGTGTCTTCCAACCTGTTTCTTCCACGGAGTACACTATGCTGGTATGATAATACATTGCCATGGCTTAGAACAGTGGTTCCAACCATGGGGTTGATAGCCCCCAAAGGAGAGATTTAACACTTCCAAGGGGGCGATGAGCATTTGAAATGCAGGATAAAGGGGGGGGGGCAATTGACTCGATGCCCTGTACATGAGGGGTTTGGGGGGAAGGAATGACTTTTACGGTTTTCAACCGCCATCCCCTGGAATAGACTGTAAATCCGCCCCTGGGGGTTCAGCTGGAGAGGGGGGGGCTACCTAAGAACATTATCTCTCTAACTGGAGTCCTTCCTATTGCCATGCGTTGGAGCAGACCTAACCTGGCGGCATTATGAAGGCTACACAGATCCTAATCACACTCCCGTACAATTATCGTACGTGCATGGTACATGGCTTGGTTTCAAACCCGGCCCCAGTTCGTAGATTTTAAAAATGCAGAAAATTGTCAGCATCCATGTTGTGTGATTAAGTCTATGGTTATGCGTCATGTAACAAAAATGTAAGAGCGAATCGCCGACCTTCGGCGTTGCTTGTGAAAAAGAGTAAAGTTTCAAGGAAAATCCCCTTTCCCTGTCAAATATTTGCATCTTGCTTTCAAAAAAACCTTTGACCACAGACCTGGGGCCCCGGGCCAGTGCCCCACGTCGTAATCTGGTCTCGTGTATTGTACATTGTCACCAGTGGCATAGCGAAGATTTCATTTCGGGGGGGGGGGGTCTAAAAGGAAATTTGAGGAATTAATATGGAGATCTTCTTAAAAATAAGCAAAATAGATTTTAGAAATGAAAACTTTATATTATTTAACTGTTATTAATGAAAAGTAAAAATTTTGAATGCATTTGAATTAAAACAAGCAGCAAAAAAATATATGTCACACTAGCTTTTGCCCGTGGCTTCGCTCACGTTGATGTAGTCTTTTTCAATTGATTCAAGTTAATGATCAACACAGGGAGAGGTCAAATAGTTACCAAAAAATGGTTTCTCCCCAGTTTCGCCGACATTTAAAATGGCCCCGCCCCCTTTAATATATTAAAAGATGGGATGAAAACAGAAAATCATGGGGGGGGGGGGGGTAAATGAAATGTCGGCGAAACTGGGAAGACAACCAAAAAAATCACACAACATAAATCAGGAAAACATTCTGGAAAATAATCAGCCGAATCCATGTTTTATTTGCCTATTTTGTGAAAAAAATTTTACTTTAAAATTTACTTTGGGGCCGTGGTAGCCCGATCGGTAGAGTGTCGGATTCGGGGCCGGAGGGGTCCTGGGTTCGAACCTCGATGGTCGAAGACCCACCGTCGTCATTAATGGGGACTGGGCGACGTTAAATATGCTCGTGGTCTCAATGTCCTCCAAGTGAAACGATACCTCTGGGGATACTAGCACCAAATAGCTATTAGCTCCTGGACTAGTTCTAAATTCTCATTAACTGTTCGATCCGGTGACGGTGCTGCCATCTATCGGTATATAAAATAATGGAGGCAAGGCACTTAGTATGCAGTCCTCGACATAAATACAGTTGTAGTCAGTTGTGACTCTGAATAGGAATAGGAAAATTTAACTTAAGAAAAGCCTTAAACAGTCAGACGAAAAGCAAAAATAGTGAACAATACAACAGTTGTCGCTATCGTAAGGGAGTTGGAATGATACCCCTAAATACTATTTTGTGTTGAGGAAAGCCTTCGAACATAGAACTATAAAGCTCATAACTCGTTTTTTATTCTACTTAGAAATTTCGAACAGGTGCCATCTTCAGCAGAAAAATCAGAGCTTTCGATGGACATATAATGTTAATATGTGCAAGCATTTTTTCATCCCCATATTAGAGAATTTATACGAAAATTGGGTTTTATCGCCCCCTAGGGGGTTTTTTGCCCCCCCATAACGGGGGTGAAAACTACCCTATGTGTTATTCTGATGCATAAACTGTATTATTTTTAAGTTTCATCAAAATCAATTCTGTAGTTTTTGCGTGAAAGAGTAACAAACATCCATACATCCATACAGACAAACTTCCGCATATATAAAGTAGTAAGATATTGCACAAGAGAAATGTAAACAAAAACTTTTTTTTTTCTTATTCAATTTTTTTTCTTGAGCATAATGCTTGTTTTCAACAGAAGGCATTATTTCTATAATCATACACTTAGTCATTTCGGAGGGCTCCGGGACCCCCCCCCCCCCCCTCCTTGGGCCCCGCCACTGAATGCCACCACGATAATCGTCCACCGAGCAGATGAAGCGTTTTCGCGCCATTTGCGTAATAATTCGCTCTGTTCGGGGTCGAGCAGAACGGGTTTGCGCGATCGTCCTCCCAGCACTTCCGCTTTCGTCGTCTGCTCTTGACATCCCCGAACTGGGGCACGGGGCCACCCTTCCGAAAGGGAATCTCAGAACTAAGGCCCCAATGGGGGAGGAGCCGACGAGTCCGCCATTTTGGAGCACACTTGATCCAGTGCTTCCTATAGCAATGCTGCTGATGTTTACATTTCTTTAGCATGTGTCAAATGAAGTCAAATGGGTGGTTGTTCGACTGTTCATTGTGCAAACAGCTCAAAAAAAAAAAAAAATAATAATAATAATAATTTGAATTTTGACCTCTTGAGTTCAAATTATGTTTTTCGCAATCAAGAGTGTGTGTGTGTGTATGTAGGCGTGTGTGTTTATGTGTGTGTGGGGGTACGTGTGTTTGTGTGTAGAAGGTATGTGTGTTTGTGTGTAGGGGGTATGTGTATTTGTGTGTAGGCATATGTGTTTGTGTCTTTGTGCAGGCATGAGTGTGTGGGTAGTTGTGTGTGTATCTGTAGGTGTCTGCATGTATGCGTGTGTGTATGTGTTTGAGTGTGTTTGTGTGTGTGTATGTGTTTGAGTGTGTGTGTATGTGTTCGAGTGTGTTTGTGCATGTGTGTAGGTGTATGTGTTTGAGTGTGTTTGTGCATGGGGGGTGTGTAGGTGTATGTATGTGTGTGTGTGAAGGTGAGTGTGTTTGTGTGTGTGTATGTGTTTGAGTGTGTGTGTATGTGTTTGAGTGTGTGTGTATGTGTTTGAGTGTGTTTGTGCATGTGTGTAGGTGTATGTGTTTGAGTGTGTTTGTGCATGGTGTGTAGGTGTATGTATGTGTGTGTGTGAAGGTGTGTATGTATGCGTGTGTGTGTAGAATATTGACGCTACCTGGAGACGGCTAAAACTTTAAGGTGTTACCGTACCACAAAATTGACCAAACGATCAAAAAAAAAAAAAATTATTGCTTATTTCGAAACTAAACACTACGCCAAACACAGGGGAAAAGTTTCATTGCTTTAGTTCAAATATTTAAAAAGTTATGCGTGGTTTTAGGCCATGCTCGCTATGTGTTCTTATGCAAAAAGAAAACTTTAAATTGCTTTTTCTCGATGATCGTTTTTTTGTGTTTTCGTGTCATTAGAATCCCTAAGGATTTTTTTAAATTAAAGATACAGCTTTAAAGTAATACTTTTTGCAATTAGGACAATATATTTAACAAAACTGTGCATGGAATAAGCATTTTATAAATGACTAAAATGTTTAGAGCATGTTATACCTTTAAAAACCAAATTATTTTTGAAAAAAATTACGATTTTTTCCGTAATTGATCACAGAACATTTTCTAGCAAGCAAATGAATGCACTGGTTTTTAGAGATAATGATTGTAATCGTTTAGCAAAAAGATTTTTTTATATTAGTTTAAAAACAAAAAAGCCTTGGGGATTTTAAAAATTGAAATTTTCCTAAATGTTTTGAATTTTTTAAAAAAGTAAGCAATATTTTAAAAAAAATTTTTAAATTATTGATTACAAAGTAATTATGCATGTTATGGTTTCAACAAAAAATAGAATTTACTTAAATTTAAAAAAAAATTGCTTGAAAGGTACTGTGACTCCTTAATTGTGCAAACAGCTCCAAGAGAGGATCAGGGGTGCTCACAGGGGGGGGGGGGGTTATGGCGCAAGTTGCGCCATCAAAATTTTGGGGGGGGGGAATTTTTTTTTTTTTCTAGAAGTTTTATGTTTTTTTAAAACATGAAATTTTTGATTTTTGGAGGGAAAAATATTTAAACTTATTCAACAAGAAATAGATGCATAAATAATACTTTTTTTTTTACGTACTCTTTCCAAAATTTCATGACTGTGTCTGTTTTTACTTCCTTTTACAAAAAAGGAAGTATTGTATTCGCGAAAAAAATTTCACCCAAAAATCGGCCTTCATTTCCATTTTGCTCACCCACGAATAAATTTTGAGTTTTTTTTTTCCAACCCGACCACACGTGGATATGTGCCTAGGAACCTACAGACACCAGAAATATCCATTTTGACGATCCCCGAGGTAATTACAACGAGTTTTCTCGTGACGTCTGTATGTACGTATGTATGTGCGTATGTGTGTATGTATGTCACATAACTCAAGAACGGAATGTCCTAGAGAGTTCAAATTTGGTACGTAGACTCCAAGTGGGATCTAGTTGTGCTCCTTCCTTTTTGGTTGCATTCGGATGCTCGAAAGGGGGTCTTTTGCCCCTTTTTGCGGGAAAATCATTATTAATTTCGATGTAATCTCAAGTGGTGTTATAATTTGGCGGACACTTCACGATATATCGCCAGTCTTTTGGTCGCCAAGTTTTGTCGCCAACTTGGCGACAAATTTGGCGATTTTTTTTTTAATTTTTTTAATTATTTTTTAATCTGGTTTCAAATTGGCCACTGTTGGTGATATTTAGAGAGTAAACTATTGACTCACATTAAAACTGCTAATAATGAGAAAATGACATTAAATTGGAGTAGAAGGAAGTCATGTGATGCACACATCAGCTCGTTCAATAAAGGGGACATCAGAGAGGGAATGGAGTTGGTGTCCGTTTCAAAGCTGGATCAGACGATTTGTTTTCTTTTTAATTTACTATAAAATTTCTGGAAGTAGCACAATTCTGCATGTTGAATACGTGTGACAGTGATGAGAGGGAGGGAGAGGTCTAAAATGACTAAAATAAAAAGTTTTTCCCTCTCCTTTATTCATTGTTTGTAATAATTCTGACCACTTGCTCTAGTCTTTCATTGATTCATTTGCACCTTGACAATTGCTAAGAACTAGTTTTGAAGATCGCGAATAACATATTTTTAATCCCTCCAATCGACAGTTACTATATTTTCTTCATAAACTAGCTTAAGTTTACGTAGAATTTTTCATTTCATTTTACTATCATCTTCTCCACCATTTTTAAACTGATTGTTTCAATTTATCATTACGTGATTTTTATTAAAACTTTCAGTGATGTTGGTTTTCGCTGATGGAAGCAGAACAGTCTGTTCTTAAGGTGTTTTAATTATTTTTCGTAAATCATTTTTACTTTCTCCTATATTTGATATACATTGAAGAATATTTGATTACGTTAAAATTCTTGAATGCTGATTTTCGATGTGTGCTGAATAGCTGAATCCATTTTTAAGAATTTCCGAAAAATATCTGTCACAGAGTATTTGTGTGTGATCCATCTTTTTTGCTTATGCAACTTCCATTTTGGAAAACTTCCAGGTGAGCGCTCCCACTGTAACGCTCGAATAACACTCTCTTTATCATCAACAGCAGGGCCGCGCCGTCCCTATGTGCAAGGTCGTGCGGTACACGACGGCGCCAGAGTCAAAAAAGCGCCGAGCTCTATCGGTCAAAATGCTCCAATTGGAGGGGGAAAATCTCTGACTAAAAAAATAAATTTGAACTTTTCATTAGGTGGTGCAAAAATTATAATGGTCTGCTTACCCCTGCCCTTTTCCTCAACCATTTGCAGGGGTGATTGTGAGTTCATCAAAAAACACCTGAAAGTTTCAAAGCGAGAACGGGGGGGGGGGGGTAATCTTTGGCCCCTATTACTTAAGTGCACTTTTGCCATAGTATTAAATAGTTCTGAGTCAAAATATTGTGTGGACATGTGATTAAATTTTTAATGGGTTACAAAGTTACTTTTGAGCTGGTGTAATACAAATTATCTTGACATTTATTTGTCCATCTTAAGGCTCTTGCAGGTATATTTGATGAGTATTATATAATTTAAAAAAATTGCGGAGGTAGGGAGATAAAAACATAACAAAAAAAAAACATAATTCCGGTATTTTCGGACATAAAGATACCGGAAATACGTCCGAAAATACCGGAAATTCGGTAAAATACCGGAACACAATCACCCCTGCATTTGTTCATTGAATTAAAAACTAGTTTTGGACAATGTACTTTTTTTCGGTATTAAATTCAATGACTTTTTAACGATTCCGTACTTTAAAATTTCTTATTTTGCAGAAAAAAAGAGTTAAATTTCAGTTTTTAAGGTAGAATATCCTCTGTATTAATATAACTTCAATTTAGAAATATAATCAGTATCATGTTGTCAATTATTGACAGGCCTAACCTAAAAGTTTGATTAATTGTTCATCAATTACAGATCATAGCGCGATATTTAGAGCGGTGCTAACTTAAATATTAGAATATTTTCTTCTTCCAAAACGCATTAACATATCAGATGCGCTACTGAGCTCGAAACAACTTCGAGATATGAAGTAAAAACGTACACTTCATTCAAAAATTAAATATTTACACATAGTTTTTTTTAATATTGTTATAAATCCTGTAAATAGTAATTATTGTAGTAACGTAACTTGTAAATAGTTTCCCGTAATGAATATACAAGCCCTTAACATATGGCTAAAGTATACGACCCCCTATTTCTTTTTTTTGTTCATTGATAAAATTTGATAACGGTCTACTATTTTCCAGAAGCGTTTGGAATATTTGAGAGATTTCTTTTCGGTGTGTATATAAACCGTTACGCTGGATAAAGAGTTTAGTTTCGATTGAGATTTCGAACGGAGAGCGTATTTGCTCTGTTTATAGCGAGGCATTTCGCTGTGTTGTTTTCGTATTTGGAAGTAAATACGTGTGTAACCGTTAAGTTTACGGTGTTGAGTGATATTTGCTTAATTGCTGATGATTATTTTAGCAGTTGTTAACGGTTTCTCCTGTACATAGTGTAAATAAAGCTCCTGTGTTTTTATCAAGAACTGTGTCTTCATTTCAAGAAAGTGGAAGTCGCACCGAATCCGTTACAATATATTAAACTTCAAACGTATTCTTCCCACACTATATTTCTCTGCAAAATCTCACTCCGGGTGTTAACTAGATTTTCCCCGATCGTCACTGCATAAAGGCGCTCAAAAGACATTTGCACAACGGCGCCGATCAGGCTTGGCGCGGGCCTGATCAACAGTGACCTAAAACTTCGTTTCCAGAACTGCAATTTTGAAAAAATTATAGAAGAGAGCCCCTGATTCCCCCCTCTCTCCTTAACACAATCAAAGGCAATCCTGAAAGCACAAAACTTTTCTGATTAAATAATGTTACAAATTCTGTAAATAGCAATTATTGTAGTAACGTAACCTGTAAACAGTTTTCCGTAATGAATATACAACCCCTATACATATGGCTAAAGTATACGATCCCCCCTATTTCTTTTTTGTTCATTGATAAAATTTGATAACGGTCTACTATTTTCCAGAAGCGTTTGGAATCTTGTGGAATATTTGAGAGATTTCTTTCGATGTTTATAAAAGCGTCCCGCGTAATAAAAAGTGAGTTTTCGATTGAGAATTCGTACTGAGAGTGTATTAGCTCTGTTTATTGCGAGGCATTTCGTTGTGTTGTTTTTCGTATTTGGAAGTAAATACGTGTATAACCGTTGAGTTTACGGTGTTGAGTGATACTTGTTTAATTGCTGAGGATTAATTTAGCAGTTGTTAACGATTTCTCCTGTACATAGTGTAAATAAATTTCCTGTGTTTTTATCAAGAACTGTGTCGTCGTTTCAAGAAAGTTGGAAGTCTCGCCGGATCCGTTACAATAACAATAATAATAGTGATAATAATAATAAAAAATAAATAAATGAAAAAAAATATATTTTAAAAAAAGTAAGTAAAATAAAAAAAGAACTAAAAATAAAAAAAATTAATAACTAATATTTGAAAAAAGTAAATAACATAAAAAATGAGTTAAAAATTTTAAAAAAATAAATTAATTAAAAAATAAAAAGAGTTGAAAAAATGGGGGGGGGGATTTGCGCCGTTGAATTTGGGGGGGAATAGGCACCGCTGGGGCCAGTCCCGCTTTTCAAACAAAATCGCGGTGGCCAGTTTACTTCACGACCCGGTAAAAGATAAATCTGATTATAGATGAAGAAAAAAAATGATGATTAATCAAACAGCTCAAAAGTTAAAAGTTATATGAACGCTTAACCCTTAATAACCTAGAGTTTCAATTTTGATACCAATCTTTTAAACCGAATGCTCACATTACTATTAGTTTTTTTTTTTTTTTTTTTTTTTATAGGTAGGCTGGTTTTTTTTATAGGTTACGTATTTTACTGTTGTATAATATTCTTTCCAACGAAATTTTTAAAAAAAATCAAATGTCATTATTGTTTTATTTTATCTATGACATATTACTCGCGCGGCAAAGTGAACAAGTAAACACATTTTACTAAAAGTTTTGTTGGATACAAAATATTGTGTATTGTTAATATTGTAAAATAAATATTGTGATTTTTTTAGCTATTTTTCCCTTCATCTAGACCCTCAAGCAAACGCAGTAATATTAAAAATAAATCACTTTCGTAAATCTGGCTACTAAGGGTTAAGGTTTTCTAACATAAGCAGCGAAAAAGTCAGAGTTAAACAAATACAACAACAATTTTTGATCATTGCCTAGTTAATGATTGAGCGCGAAACCCAAACAACTTTATCGGACAAGTCAATCGCAGCTCAATCCGGTTTTGTTTTCCTGTTTACCAGAAGCGAGCAGACAAATTGAAAAAATTTTAGCGTCTAGTCCAGTAAACTTACGGCCCTTATATAAGGAGAGCTGATTTATCCGACATTTTGGTTCCAAATTTGCCGGCGGGAAAAAAAATATAGTATTTGTACAAATCCCTCGTTGCAGAAAACTGGTGTCCAAGCTCTAGATGTGTTGCCTGATTGATGTTTGATTATTGTATTCTGTGCAAATGAAGAATCTATATATATAAAAATGAATGTTTGTCTGTATGTCATCCATGAACTCAAAAACTACCCGGCAGATTTGGCTGAAACTTTCACCGTTTGTTATTTTCGGTACTGGGAATGTTTATAGACCAGTTCGAAAAAAATCCGATCGATAGTTCCTTTTTTATTCCAATTTAAGTCACAATCCATTGGATAAATACGAATAAAATGCAGAAATGAATTCGCGTGAAAGATCTCATTGATAAGAAGTTCATTTTTCTTGAGTTTGAACAAATAAATTCTTTCTTTATTTTTTTATGGCTTTTCATGCAACGGGGGGATTTAAAACTTTTTCTATTCGATATTTTTAGCGATGGATTGATCTTGCAAACTGCGTGAGTACAAAATGTGAGTAGAGTCACCGCTTCACGGAATACCTGGAGCGATTATTATGAAAATTGCTATATTTATGCATTTTTCCACGGAGAAGGTGCTCATTGAAGCCACTCGCCACCAGGTGGCACTGCAGAGTAGCAACTTCTGCCCCGTTCAACCGATTGTCATGAAAATCAGTATAATGATGTTTTTTTTTTTTTTTTTTTTGGCGTAGCAACGCGCGTCGGGTACAGCTAGTATTTAATAAAAACAAGTAAGGTGTGAAAATGAGGTTCGTTAAAGTCAAGATTTTCCGATACACTTTTTGTTGCATTTGTGAACTAGGTTAACTTTCTTGGTGCGCCTTAAGTGACATTTTACCCAACTTATCATCCATTGTTTTACGACATAGCAACCAGCGAATATTATAGCGTATTTATACATACTACAAACAAGGTTGGATCCAAAGCTGTCTTGGAACCAAAATGTCGGACAAGTCGGCCTGTCCCATTCTAGGGGTTTTAAGTAAACTTGCGCAGCTTATTTCTTTCTCAGACTAAACACACTGATTATTTGTTTTGCTGATTCGACAGCGAATCAGCAAGCAGTGTTGCTCCACATTACAAGCGACGCGTTTTACGGTGGGTTTATTTTATTTTAATTTTTATCCTTGATACCTTCCCTAACTCCTCTACTATCCGACACGCAGGGGTGCTCCCCCCCCCCCAAGTTCGATGACGCAAATCCCCCCTCCCCCATTTTTCTCATCCCTTTTGCCCTTTTTTTATTTTTAGCACTTTTTTATTTTATTCATTTTCACAAAAATTCTTTATTTATTTTAAATTGTTATTATTATTATTGTTTTATTAGAAAAGCTCCGTGCCACACCAATAACGCACACAAACAAAATAAATAAATGAAATTAAAATAAAGTAAAATAAAAAAAATAAACTAAAAATTAATCAACAAATAAATTTAAATAATAAATTTTAAAAATTAAAAAATCGCCCCCCCCCCCCCAGAAACAAACTTTGATGGCGCGCCATAATCCTCTCCCCACCCTGCAGAGGCATCCCGATGGGAGGTCACAGGAAGTCACCGTGGTCTTCCATTTGCCTTATTCGGCAAATTTTGTCTGAATGTTTGGTAAAATAATCATCATTCAGCGAAATTTGGGGCTCCATTCGGCAAAATATGGAGTTCCGTTCGGTAAGATTATCATCGTCTGGCGAAATTTGGAGTTCTATTTGGCGTTCCATTCGGCAAATTGGGAATTTCCGTCCTGCCTCCCAATTTCCTCTCCCAGAGGGATTCCCCCTGAATCCTATTTATTTCGTTACCGAGTGAAGGACAACCAGTAGATGTTGAAAAAATTAAATAAATAAATAAATAGTAAAAAAAACAGAAAGCGCGCTTGCCAAGAAGGGCGAAATGCTACAATGGGGCTGCAAATTACTATTGGAAAAAATAATGGGAAAAAGCTTGTACCAGGGATAAAATAAATAAAAAGATAAAAGGCATTTCAAAAAAAAAGGGGGGGGGTGCTAGTAATAGCTGGAATACTCGAAATGTACATGTTAGGAGGGGGATATGGGGCAAAGTGAAAAGGTGAAATGTTTACTTTGCGTTTAGCGCCACCTATCTGCTAATATTTTACCAATGTAGTTGCATTTATTCCAGTCAGGCAAAAAAAAAAAAAAAAAAATACCGTCGAAGATGAAAGCTTATCATATTACAGGCAATTTTCAAAAATTGATACTCCTTTTGTAATATTTGTTGTAAGTAAAAAATTATTTTTGATATTATAAAATAAAAAAAGTTGTTGATATTAACATTTTAATTAGGAATTGAGACATACTAAACAAGCGGTGCAATATTAATTTAGATAATATTAAGCTTTTTTTTTTTTTTTTTTTTGTTTCAAAAACTTGGCTCAAGGAGTCTAGTACAGTGGTTGGAAGTAGCGCTGTACAAGTAGCGACGCTATTGTAGTAACTACATTTTTTAGTAGTTTGTAGTGTAGCGCACTACTTTTTATTTAAAAAAAAGCAGTGTAGTGAGTAGTCAGATAAAAAAATAGTAGTTTGTAGCGATTTCTGGAAAATACTTTTAAATAAAGTTCTAAAATAATAATAATTAATTTGAACTTTGGCTTTTTGAATTCAAATTATGTTTTTCGCAATCACGAGTGTGTGTGTGTGTATTTGTAGGGGTGTGTGTTTGTGCTCAGGCATGAGTGTGTGTGTGTGTGTTTATAGGAATTTGTATGTATGCGTGTGTGTTTGTGTCTGTATGCAGGCATGAGTGTGTGTGCATGTGTCTGTATGCAGGCATGAGTGTGTGTGCATGTGTGTGTAGGGGTGTGGGTGTGTATTTATGCGTGTGTGTTTGTGTCTGTGTGCAGGCATGAGTGTGTGTGTGTATGTAGGGGTATGTATGTGTGCGTGTATGTAGGTGAGTGTGTGTGTGTGTATAGGAATTTGTATGTATGCGTGTGTGTTTGTGTCTGTATGCAGGCATGAGTGTGTGTGCATGTGTGTAGGGGTGTGTGTGTGTATTTATGCGTGTGTGTTTGTGTCTGTGTGCAGGCATGAGTGTGTGTGTGTATGCAGGGGAATGTATGTGTGCGTGTATGTGGGTGTGTGTGTGATGGTGTGTGTATGTGAAAGCAATAAGCAATCGTAATTGCTCAAAAAAACGAACAAGGTTCAAACGATTCTGACAGGTGCAAGTTACGCTTTTACGCAAATACATCAGCGTCTCGGAGAAGAAAATAACAGATTCCGACTCTCACAGTTTTAAACCCTCGGACTCCCGACTGGTTTACCCAAAAAATCAGTCCATAAGGTTCGGGAAGAGATCTCGACTAAAAGCGTGTTCGTTATAAGTGGAGTTCGCTCTACTTCTATTTCTGGATCTCCTGACCGCGAGCACCAGAGGTCCTTGAAATCGCGTCACGGCAGTTTGGTTTCGAGAGCAACAGAAACTACTAGACCGCGAAATGGCTTACCCCGATAATTATACATCTTCTGTAGTACGGGAAAATACCGTGGAGTGCTCGCCAAAATATAGGACTCGTTGCACAAAGCGACAAATACAGTGATCTCTCGCTTATACGCGACCTCTGTTATACGCGTTTTTCAGTTATGCGCGTTTTTCTCACTGGCCCGGCCAGTGATATAGGAAAACAATGTTAACTCTTGTTCATTTATACACGAAACTTAAAATTCACCTTTCACTTATGCGCGATAAATTTTTTTCAAGTTTTAGTTGAATTGCGTATTTCACTTTATTTATTGGAAAATTTTTGTGCCTTTCTTGTTCTATCTCTAGGAATGCATTCTCACGCCTTTATTTTATTGTTCGGATTCTTCAAAGAACGCGTTCTTTTTTGCACAAGTGTGCTATTGGGGGTGGAATTAGCCTTGTAGTTGACATCGAGGGGGGAGAACGGGTTACATACGAAAAAGTTGACGTCACTAAAAGTCGTGTGCAAACAGTAAGCACTGACGTAGCCTGTGCAGGATCTTTTACTATATACCTTGTACTATATACCTATATACTACCTTGTAGACTATAGTTCTGACCACGTGACATTTTTTAGGTTTTGGGGAATTCGCTTACGTGCTGTACAGTGTATGAAAAATGACAAAATGTACAATTTTAATTTTTACATTTTTATTAACTTACAATGCATAAACAGAAATTATGTGCGTATTTATTCATTAGTATTAGTAGTGAACTATTAGTATTTCTATAACTGATGTTAACTTATTGCATTTAAGTTTATTTTTGGGTTTTTCACTTATGCGCGAATCTCACTTGTACGAAAAAATTTCGTTGTAACCTTTGGTTGCGTATAAGTGAGAGGTCACTGTATGTCCAAACCTGTTCTATGGACAGGAGTGACACACAATGAAAGTCATACATTACGGGTTATTCGATCATCGGCTATTATTTATATGAGGATGTTTATAAAGCAGGCGTCCATGCGCCTCGGAATCGAATTGTTTATAAACGACCTTCTCGACTTAACCCATTTTTACGCGAAAACAGTATCAAGCACACAACTTCCAGCACATAAGGGGTGCCCCCCCCCCCCCCAAGTTCGATGGCGCAAATCCCACCTCCCCCCCCTCCAAAAAAAAATCTCAACCCTCTTTCCCCTTTTGTTATTTTAAAGCTCTCTTGTTTTATTTTATTTATTTCAGAATTTTTTTTTTACTTATTTAATGAGCAATCACGATTGCTTATTGTTCTCACTTGACTGTTTTTGAGGTCCTATCATTTTATTTTCCCGCCAGCACCTTCTGCAGCACCACCGTCGACCGGCTCCTCACGTCGCTGCTCCTCTAGCGAAAGCCGTCTCCAGGATGCGTCCATATCCTACACGCATACATACACACACGCATGCCTACACACACACTCGCATGCCTACACACACACACACACATACCCACACACACATATATATCCACATACACACATATACACACATACACACATGCATGCCTACACACACACACACACATACCCACACACACACACACATACCCACACACACACACACATACCCACACACACATATATATCCACATACACACATTTACACACACACTCACATGCATGCCTACACACACACACACATACCCACACACACATGCCTGCACACAAGCAAAAAAACACGTGATTGCGAAAAACAAAATTTGAATTCAAGTTGTCAAAATTCAAATTAATTTTTTTATTGAATTGTTTTTAATTATTATTTTATTAGAAAAATTCTGTGCTACGCCAATGACATACACACAAACTAAATAAATAAAAGAAATAAAATATAAACAGAGTAAAATAAAATAAAATAAAATAAATAATTTTAGTTAATAATAAATCAATAAAAAATTTGTCCCTCCCCCCTCCTAAAAAGTTTTTTTTTGATTGCGCAACTTGCGCCATACTCCCCCCCCCCCCCCTTCCGTCCCTGTCAAATGCCAAAATAAAATTTTATGTCATTACTACCATCTGTTACTGAAAAATTGTATTTAATGTTTGGGTAATGGAGGTGAGAATTTTCTGTGTGACAGACCTAATTATCCTACTATAACGAATTAAATCTAAACGAATATCCAAACGAATTAAATCTAAAACGAAATAAATTGTGAGCACCCTTGCAGCACACAACATTCAGCATCAAGCCTCTGGCATTCATTTGAATTCTGACGTCTTGAATTCAAGTTATGGCGGCGATAAAAGCTATTCGTAGAAACAAGAAAGCCAACGAGTAGGGTCCTATCGCAACTCGTTGATCGCGAGAAACAAATTTGAATTCAAGATCTCAAAATTCAAACTACTTTTTATCCCCTTGCTTTGAATTCGATTTTTGTTCTGTCCCCAAAGCAGTGTTGCCAGATTGGGTTAATTTTCCCCATTTTGGGGAAATCTGGTGCTCTCTGGGGAAATTTTGGAAAAATGGGTTTTGAGGGGAATTCTTTGGGGAAAAATTTGTTCCTTGGGGAAAATCTAGGGAATTTTTTTTTTTTTTCGTATTTAAATTCACGTCTTGACATCTGGTAGTTATATTGTTTGTATCAAACAGCGTTGGTTTAGCTTTGCTCAACTTCATGAAATTCACATTTCGCAGTATGTGGACTATTACGCTACGGAATTCACATTAATAGTTCTGCGTGAGTCACTAGTTGATACGTGAAACAGGCAAAAATAAGTGTGATGAAGAATGTTCTTGGATAAATATATACAAAAATCAAAGTTTAAATGTACATACAGAAGCAGAGTAGTAAATGCGAGTAGAAAAAAAAAATATTTGGCTCTTTCTTATCCCTCGGTCAGGCCCTTGTATTTATGACTTGTGGCACCCGCACGGCTTTGCCCGTAGTAGAAAATTAAAAGGTATTTCGGTTCCCCTGTATTTACAAATAATGCATGATGAATTTCTCGCCAATTGGCTTGTCCAGGTTACGGTTCCACATTATGACAACTTGGTCATTTAGTCGTCCATCTTATGGTAATTTTGCTCGGTAAAATGTTCTTAAAATTGGAATAAAAAAAGAACAAAATCGAATTTTCGAAAAATCGCTTAAAGGTGCACACCCCCATGCTACAAACTAATTATTTGCCGAATTTCATGAAAATCGGTAGAACGGTCTAGGTGCTATGCACATCGCAGAGATCGTGACAGAGAGAGAGAGAGAGACAGAGAGACTTTCAGCTTTATTATTAGTAAAGATAAAAAAAAAATGTAAAGATAAAGAAAACAAAAAGAAAAAGCAAAAAATGGGAAGAAAAAAAAGTTGGGGAATTTTATAAGAAAATTTGGCTATTTGGGGGAAAAAAATTTTCAAGAGACAAAAATAGCAGAGGAAGTCGATTCATTTTATGAAAATATTAGTGGAAAAATAATTTTTGAATTTGGGGAATCTGGATAGAAAACATCGTTTTTTGGGGAAAAGTTGGAAGGGAATTGGGGAAATCTGGATTTGACCATCTGGCAACACTGCCCCAAGGTTTTGAATGCTTGCGATCGTCTGCCTTTCCGAAACAACTTTTCGCATTTATTATTTTTTCGCCTGCTATTCCAGATACACTTCAACTCTCTGAGAAGCATTAAGACCGGATGGATGTTTTTAGCATTCTAAACTCACGCTCCAATGCGTAAACAGTGCTTAGTAATGATTAATCACTCTTTTTTTTTTCAAAAAGATATAAATATTTACCAGCATTTCGAAACTGATTTCAATTTGGCGACAGAAGAACGAGAACTTATTCACTGAATGTATCGAGGCGTGTTGAGCCGCTTAGGTCCTGCTCTTGTAAAACAAAAATAGAAATTTAAATTATTTGTTTTATTTTATTTCATTTATTTATTTAGTTTGTGTGTGTGTGTGTCATTAGTATAGCACAGAGCTTTTCAAAAAAAAAAAAAATAATAATAATAGTTAAAAATAAATACATAAAAATATTTTTAAAAAAATTAAGTAGAAAATATTTTTAAAAAATTAATTTAAAAAAAGAAAGCTAAAAAATTTTTAAAAAAAAGGAAAGACGGTTGAAAATTTTTTTAGGGGGGAAATTGCGTGTTTGAGCTTGGGGGGCAGAAGGGCACCCCTTGCCGCACGCGTCGTGTGTGCTTTTTCTAACTGTTTTCATGGGCGCCCATATGCAAAATTGTAAGGGGAAGGCTCAGGAATTTTAACCATGGTTTAGCCACATAGAGGCAGATTTCAGGACAGATTAAAGTCATTAAAATTTGACAATTTTAATTATTTATTCATTAATGGTTGGAGAAAAAATATTTTATATTTTTGCAAAGAAAAAAATTCTAAAAGAAAGGAAGATCTAATTTCCAAGTGGGGCTCGAGCCCCCCCCCCTTGCCCCTCTATATGGGCGCCCTTGTCTGTTTTATAACTATGAATAATCTCAGATATTCAAAGCTTGTGGTAATGTGACCTTACCTAATTGAAGAAATATGACTTTGAATGAAAATCTGAAAGGAGGATTAACCCTCTTTTCTTGGCTCAGGCTGCGCCATTAAAAAATTGGGGGGAGGGGGGGGGCTTTCCTGCTAAACTTAACGGACAACTTTTCTTACGTCGGGGGTATAACGCTGGTCGATGAAACTTGACTCATAAGGTGGTACAAAAATACACGTAAAAAAAAAAGTTTCTCCTAGATAACAGGACACCGCTTCATATTTTTAGACTTGTGGATAGTAATGGAAGAATTTTAGCTTCTTATTTCAACTGAAAGAGGGTGCTCAACCTAATTCCGTAGTCAGGATATTTTTTCGGGGAGGGACATGATCGAGGCAAAGGTGGTTCCAGGACATGTAATCAAGTGGGAAAATGGCATTTAAAAATTATGTTTATTATGTTGTTTGCAAAAATTAAACAACAATGTATTTAAAAAATTCGTATCAAATAATTATTTTAATTGCTTCATTAATATTTGATAACTTATTTATATTCCATCGGAATTATTTATTAGGGAGTTCACAAAATAAGAGGAATGCGTACGCTTTTACGGCATATAACACTTGATACAGTGTTTATTACATGTTTGCAATTACAAATGCATGCGTCGGGGGCTTTTAGAATAACTTTCACGCAAATAAATGAAAATAGTCACATTTGAAAAGTAATCTACACTCACCACCTCAAAAAATAAATTGATATTCTTAAAGGCTACAAATGTGCATTAAATAGCATTACTTTATTAAAACTTACAAAATTAAGCATAAAGGTATGATACTATTAAAAATGATAGTTTTGATCACGTAAATCTGTTACGCCTCTTGTTGAAGTGTATATCAAAGAATGTTTTTAAAATGTTATCCGTAACAAGAGTCATTAGCAATCAGTAATGGAACAAGGTGTGAAAAAAGGAGGACTTTTGGAATTAAAAAAAAAAATTAATTTGAATTTTGACATCTTGAATTCAAATTATGTTTTTCGCAATCACGAGTGTGTGTGTGTATGTGTGTGGGGGGTATGTGT
Organism: Uloborus diversus; assembly: GCF_026930045.1. Taxonomy (NCBI): domain Eukaryota; kingdom Metazoa; phylum Arthropoda; class Arachnida; order Araneae; family Uloboridae; genus Uloborus; species Uloborus diversus. The sequence goes on from NW_026557876.1 coordinate 3,600,647, forward strand.
GTAGGGGATTATGTGTATGTGTGTAGGCATGTGTGTTTGTGTGCAGGTATGAGTGTGTGGGTAGTTGTGTGTATGTGTGTGGGGGGGGTATGTGTATGTGTGTAGGCATGTGTGCTTGTGTCTGTGTGCAGTCATGAGTGTGTGTGGGTAGTTGTGTGTATGAGTATTTGTGTGCGTGGGGGCGGGGTATGTGTATGTGTAAGCATATGTGTTTGTGTCTGTGTGCAGGCATGAATGTGTGGGCAGTTGTGTGTATGTGTAGGTGTCTGTATGCATGCGTGTGTGTATGTATGTGTTTGTGTATGTGTGTGTATGGTGGTGTTTGTGTATGTGCGTTAGTGTGTGTATGTATGCGTGTGTGTGTAGGATATGGACGCAACCTGGAGACTGTTTTCGCTAGAGGAGCAGCATCGTGAGGCGACGGGTGGTGCTGGCAGAGGGTGGGAAAAATGACAGGACGCCAAAAACAGTCAAATGAAAGCAATAAGCAATCGTGATTGCTCAAAAAAATTGCATGGTGGTGTGGGGGGAGGGGCGAAAAGAAGAAGAGGTCTGAATGAAAGAAGATTTGTGTATAACAAGGCCAAGTGATAGTGAAGGAGGAATCGAAGGAAGAGTTTTGATTAGTTTGTCTTCGTTTCTTTATTTTTTGGAGATAATTTAAAATTTCGGGGGAGGATTTGTCCCGACGGTCCCTGTCCTGTCTACGGCCCTGGCTCAACCCCTTCCCCCGAACTTCATCGGGGGAGGGGGGATTGAAAATATACATTGAACTGAGAAACAATGCTACATAACACGTGTACTGGATGGGGACTTCCGCAAAAACCTCACTCGTTGCAGAAGGTTGCGACAACTGTCCAGGAACGAGATTTGTGGCCGGAGATTCCATCGCAGACGAGAAAGTGCTTTGGCGGAAGTGGAAAAAGTTCAACAGGCATTTTGTTTCCCTTCTCTTTGTTTGTTGTATTTATGTTTCTTTTTTCGCGGGAGAGAAAAAGGGGCAAACAAAGAAGGTATCTGGGGCAGGCGTGAAAAAGAACATCGCATCGGGGTCAGCTGGTTGCGCACACGGTCCTTTTCCTGACCGCGGAACGAGTAACGACGCATTGCCGACAACCGTAGCGCCAATAATCATCTACAGCAGCGTTTCTTAATTTCTTTGATCAGTGGCAGTGGCGTAGCGAGAAAAAATCTTTGGGGGGGGGGGGTAATTCTTTTTGAAGTTTAAAGGAAAGCCATGCCCTCAAGTTTATACACACACACACACACACACACACACACACACACATATATATATATATATATATATATATATATATATATATATATATATATATATATATATATGTGTGTACATATATATATACTCTTTATCAATTAAACAACAAAGGACATTACAAACGAATTTCTTCTTTGAAAATACCTTAATGAATACTGCCGTCATAAGAAAGAAAGCCCTGTCTCCAAGAGAAAAAAATGTTGCGCAAAACAGGAAGACATAAGCTTTTTACCGTCATAAAAACTATTATCTTAATATATAAAAATCTTCTGTGCGGACGTTTGTCACCATAAGGCTCTTAAACGGCTGAACCGATTTTGATCAAATTTTTTGTGTGTAATTAAGTGGTGGCAAGCATGGTTTCGAAGCGCGATGGATCGAATCGGAAACGGTTCTGTTAATTAATTAATTAATTTAAACATTGGATGGTTATATCTCCCAAATGGTTAATATTTATTTTAACCCATTGTTGAGCGAGAACTAAAATAAATATTTAACCCGTTGCCAAAGGACGATAAGAAAGCCAGCTCTGCTTTTTGTGATGAAATTTCTTACTCTGATGTGTCAATTGAGAATAGATAAAACGTTGAGAGAGAGAGAGAGAGTGGAGCCTTCGCATTTCTTGAAAGCAACGATTTTAAATCCCGTGAAAGTACCGTACCTAGCAACATTTGTTTCTCGGCTGAAATCCATCTGAGTTTTGGCACCAATGTCAAGAATACTCTAACTAATCAGTACATTATTAAAGGAAAATATGATGGAATTTAAAGACGAAACAAATTTTATTTTCCTCCAAATAAATTACAACAAGGTAGTTCTGTACACAAAAGATCAGTGCAGTGGAAGATCTTTATCTTTGATGGAAAGAACAAATTAGGCTTTAAAAAGTTTTCGTTTAGAAGATCGGACCGCTAATCGGTCGAAGTTGACTTCTCTCACTGATCGACTGGATTACAGTAACGTGGTCGCTTGGTGACTTTGGCTATAAACAATAGAGTTGCGTGATCATTTGTTTACATTTTAAAGCTACTGTTAATGTAATTTATTGTATTTTTTGTTTATTTGGTGAAATATTGGAAATTGCAAAGAATTGCTTTGGAACTACTTTGATATACTCCCCCAAATCGGAAATTTGGCGACTTTTTTTTCTCGCCAAGCAAAATATCTGTTTTATGGCTCAAAATTCTCTGAAACTTTTCAACAACACTACATACTGTAGGCATATTGAAAGCTAAAAGATAAAAATAATTAATAGAAAAGAAATATAATTGGAAAATACAACAAGATTTGCAACAAAATACGGCAAGTCAGAAATCTGCTTGATCACTTCACAAAGAAATGGCGAATGAATGAAATGGCGCTAAAACATATATGAAATCCAAAAATTGTTGCCACAAAACTTAAAAAAAAAAAAAAAAAAAAAAAAAACCTCAAAAAATGGTACAAAATACGAGAAAATACTAAATTAGGAAACAACAAAAACCTAAAAGCTGAAAAAACCTAAATAAGCAACACCAAAATAAGAAACAGCAACCCTTAAATGTCCGTAGAGAGTGCCAGATTTGGCGCGTAATTTTTTTTTGGGGGGGGGGGGTATATCAAAGTTATACCATTGTTTTTCGTTTTTAAAGATTGTTTAGTCATTTTATTTGAAGAATGCTTTCATTTTACATCGGGAGGGGGGGGGAGTAAGGTGATTTTCGCTTATTCAAAGAACTGTTTTTACCATCATTTTTCTAAAGGATATCCTTTCGATTGTTTTACTCTTTTTCATGTGGGGGATGTTGCAGCGGGATTTCCCGTTCGTTCTAAATGGGTAGTTAGATTTTTACACTTAATATCTGAGGACGCTTTTTATCCTTTGAGTATGGTTGGAGGAACAAACCATCAAGAACGAGAGAAAAAATAGTTAATGAAACAACTGCTCAGTGGGCATTAGATAAATCAAGTTGTAAGAAATATACGCATTCTGACAACATAGCAGCTTAAAGCATTTTTTTATACTTATTTTTTTCAGCAGAACGGTTCAAACACTTGATAATTTATTGAAATTTTTAAACTTTTCAATTTACAAAATTTGAACAGAACAACGTCTGTCGGGTCCTCTAGTATTAAATAAAAATCTTTTAGCTCATAAACAGAACCCTTCAGGTTCGACTGAAAAATAATTTTTGGGGGCTCATGGGGGGGGGGGGGGTTCTGACATCCCTATCCCCCCCCCCCATGGCTACGCCACTGATCAGTGGAACCCTTTTAAATGCTCACTTTTTTTTTTGTGGAACCCTTAGTTTTTTCTCGATAGTTTGCAGTGGCGTAGCCAAGGTTCTGTTTGAGAGGGAGCTCAGGCTCTTATCTCAAAGAGACTATCACATTACCTATTTGTCGTTAAATTTATAATTAAATAGACTTCATAATAGACCATGGTAATTAACGCTAATTGCTATTTATTATTTGTTATTATAAAACACCAAGACACTCCTATTTGCATTGGCGGCTGGTGCTCCAAAAATAGTTGGGGGTCAAAGGAGGTGCGGGGGAGGGGGGCAGGTTTGGTGGGCGACACACCCTTAAAGCTAATTTTTTTCTTCAAAAATTTGGCAATTGAATTTTTATGTCATTATTAACGAATTGAACTTCCTCCAAAAGTTCGAGAAACGTATTCAAAAAGCGAGACCGGATAGCCACAGAAAATTCCCTCCTACCCCTAAAGTTAAGGTTCCATTTCAATTTTTACGAAATAATTGCATGAAAAAAGCGTAAAACAAGCACTTATTAAGTCAGTTCTTTCTAAACACGTGAATAGATCATCACTATCATTTTTCATTCGACCCTTAGTTTTGAACTTAGAAAAGTGGAGGGGCAAAATCCCTTTACTGTTAAAGAGAGAGGGCAATTGCACCCCTTGCCCCCTCGTACGAGTCACCTATGCCTATTTGTGATTCTGAGTATTTTTAAAAGGGATAAATAACCTCAGAATTTATGCATGAGTTATATGAATAACTAGCTGCGTTGCCCGGCTTTGCCCGGTCCACCTTGAAAATACAAATTGTGTCAAGTGACGTATATACAAAAATCAGGCTTAAATAAATAAAAAATCATCATGCAAAATTTCCCCTCCAAACAATGACGACAGATATTAAAATACTTTTAAGAAATTAAATCGAGAAAGATGATTTAAAAAGCGTAACCATGGAAACACAAAATAAAATACGTTTAAGGAATTAAAATGCGAAAGAAAATGGTTAACAATTTGAATGGAAATGCGAATTTTTGAATTTGATTTAGAAAGGCTTGCAACTTTTTTCCTTTGGAAATAGAAGCTTAGTTTTTCAACCAAAGGTCGAGATAGATCTGGAGTTTGAAAAATGTCGCTTTTTCCAATGGTGTCAAAAAGAAAACTGTGGGACACCCCTTCACTTTTTATTGATAGATTTAATCAAGAAAATAGTGCCTAAATTTCAGCTAAGCCTAAACAAATTCGAGCTAAAAACGTAAATAACTCCCGCCGTAATCAAGAAAAAGCATTGAAACAAATTGTGTAGAACGCAGAAATTTCTACATTTTCTAACGATATATAATATTAATATATGCAAGTAATCTTTCACCCCCATATTCGGGAATTTATGTGAAAATTAGGCCTAAATTGGAATGAAAGAAGAACTATTTGTCGAATTGTTTTGGTCTGCAAACCTTCTCAGGACTTAAAGGAACAAAGTGTGAAAATTTCAGCGAAATCGGCCGGGTAGTTCTCGAGTTTTGCGAGTTCAAACAAACAGACGCTTTTTGGAGACTTCATTTTATACTATGTAGAGTATACTACGTAATTTTGACAAAATACAGTAACACCATCAAAATCAACATTTTGTGTACAGAATTAAGGTTGATTGCTATTTGAAGAAAAACATATAAATGATTTTTTTAAGTAAAATTTTGAAGAGAAAATGATGTTACTTTCAAAAACATGAATGATAAGGATAACTAATTACAACATGATTAAAAGTAATTTAACATTGTAGAAAAGACATAGTTTTCGAAAACTATCTCGATTTGAGATAATAATGATTAAAAATATACTGGTCCAGTAACAAAGTCGTGATCAGTATAGAATGTCACAATTGGTAATATGGTCATAATCAGTAAACTGTTGGCTTTAGTAAATTAGTGGGAAACATAACTCGTCTTTTTTTTTTAATTTCATTAAAGTAAAAGTTTAAGAGGAAAACAAAATTAACAATACCTGTTCATGAAAAATTTAAAGTTCTCAGACCCTAAATATTTATTTTTCTTTATTTTATTGAGGGGAAGAATAAAGATTTGTGCTTGTAAATAAAATTGAAAAGGTTTTGAACATTTTTAAAAGCATTTTTATCAATAAAACAGTAGGTTTTCCAGTTTGAGTCGGTAATAGATGGGGAATATTTAAGATGTGTGTGTGTGGAAGGTTTGAGTAAACTTACAATAGAAAAGAAAATGTTTGTAGACTCTAATTTCTCCACAGATACAATCTAGAAAGTTGAGGAGTAGATACATACATAAGATTGCAGATGCATGACTCACTCAATGAATACAGTACAACTTGCTGCGTCACCCGACTTTGCTCGGTCTACCTCGAAAATAAAAGTTATGTCAAGTGAAGCGTATTCAACACTCGGGCTTGAACAAAAAAAATCAGTAAAATTTTGTGGCAGATTGCGGAAAAATAACCAAAAAGGAAACAATTTAAATCCCCCGATTGCAAGAAAAGCCTTTAAAACAAAAGAAGAAATTTTACCTGTTTACATTCGAGAAAAAAAATGGCAACAGATCTTTCGTCTCGATGATTTTCTTCACGCTATACATTTTAATAAAAGCATTGTTGCGGAAAGTCGAGATGAAGCACTGAATAATCATTTGAATGGAAGAAAGCCTTCGAAAAAATAGGGATTTTATGTCGAAATCTAAGTGTCATAGATTTCGACAGCAGTATTAATAGTTTTTAAATATTAGCAGTATTAATAGTTCAGCAGTAACATTCATTATTCATTAATAGTATCATTAACAGTATTCATTAATAGTATCAGCAGTATTAATAGTTCAGACGCCATTAATAGTTTTTAAATGATATCTCCGCTGATTATTATCGGAGGATTATGTTAAATAGCCAACGATAAAGACGGGAAGATGAGGAATCCATCGATACCTGGTTCGATGGTCAGTTCAATGTCGTTCGGGAGAAGTAAGTCGGACATAGATGACTACATACATAGATACATACGCTCAGGTTTTAATTATATACTAGTGGTACCCGCACGGCTTTGCCCGTAATAGAAAAATTAAAAGGTCTTTTGTTTCGCCTGTATATTTATAAATAATGTATGGTGAATTTTCTCGCCAACTGGCTTGTGTCCATGTTACGGTTCCACGTTATGATAATTTCGTATATCGCCAATGGGCTTGTGCCCATGATACGGTTCCACATTATGATAATTTCGTAATTGACTCGTCCATCTTATGATAATTTTTTTCTTAAAATTGGAATAGAAATAGAACCACACCGAATTTTCGAAACATCGCTTCGAGGTGCACACCCCCATGCTACAAACTAACTTTGTGCCAAATTTCATGAAAATCGGGGGAGCGGTCTAGGCGCTATGCGAGTCACAGAGATCCAGACATCCAGATATCCTCCGACAGAGAGACTTTCAGCTTTATTATTAGTAAAGAATATTCGAGAAAAAATGGCAACACATCTTTCCTTCTCAATGATTTTCTTCACGCTATACATTTTAATAAAAGCATTGTTGCGGAAAGTGGAGATGAATCACTGAATAATCATTTGAATTTAGGAAAGCCTTAGAAAAATAGGGATTTCATGTCGAAATCTAAGAGTCATAATGAATAGTTTTTAATGGATATCTCCGCTCATTATTATCGGAGTATTGTGTTAAATAGCCAAACATGAAGACGGGAGGATGACGAATCCATCGATACCTGGTTCCATGGTCAGTTCAATGTCGTTCGGGAAAAGTAACTCGGACATAGATGACTACATACATAGGTACATAGTCGAACCTCCATTTATCGAACTTCCACATATCGAAATTTTCTATGTATCGAAATCGCAGCAAATTTCTATGTTCATTATATAGAAAAATTGTTTCTATATATCGAAAAAATCTCTATATATCGAAAAAAATTTCGAGACATTCGTAGAATTTTTTTTCTACTTTAGACTGGTTGCCTCATGAAAAGTGAAGGTTAGAGGAGAAAATTACGTTCACTAAAGGTTGCTACAGAACTGATAAGAAATCTGGGGTTGAAGGGTGTGTAGATAGGTCGTTGTTCCGTACTGAAATTCTTAAATTCCCTCAAAGTTTATTTTAAATCTTAGTTGTAACCAGTAACACTGTAAAATCAGTTTCAAATTATCCCTTTTGTTTGTTGATCAAAATTTCTAGTCTTCTTAGCTTCAGTAAAAATCATTCAAGTAGATTGATTTTTTACTTTTCTCTCGATCACATTGTTAAAACCAAAATTTCCTAATGTTGCGATCAAGTTGAATTGCCGAAGAATATGAAGATGTATAGTTGGCGTTAAAATGTAATTTCTGTTAATTTTTTAATCATCAACTTTCATTTAATCCGATAATCGTGTAAATTATAAATTGGGTTTCATACACGAAAATTAGCTTCTATTTTATTGTTTCAGGATACTTTTGTGATAAAATAAGATCGTTTCCGTATATCGAAATTTCCATACATCGAATTTTTTCTTGGCAATTTGCTACTTCGATATATGGAGGTCCGACTAGATACATACTCTCAGGTTTTAATTGTATAAGATTGCAGATGAATAGGCTTACAAAAGGAAAGTAGTGTCCAGATCAGATTGTGTATCATTTTCCTCCGAACCTTTTGCCGAGGGGAAGAAATGAGACTTTTGCAATTGTGTAAAAAGGAAAAAGTGCGGTGGGAAAGTGTCATAAGAGGAGGATGTATTGAGCGCTGAGCACCCTTATTATAGTTGTTGCTCGGTTTAATGGCGCGAAAATGGCAAAAATGGACAGTGAGACCAGTGCGCAAAACTGCATTCACGTTTTGCGTTGCGTGTGCGACGTTTTGCAGTTGGTGTGGGTCCTTTTTCCACACTCAGCTTCCTAAAACTTCTGGGGGTGGGGGAAATTCGTAATCTGCCGAATGAAATTCCAATTTTACCGAATAATAAAGAACACCCAAACCTGTTTTTATGCGGTGGATAGGGATCGTTTTTTTTTTTTTTTTTTTTTTTTTTTGAGCAATCACGATTGCTCATTGTTCTCACTTGACTGTTTTAATGTGCTATCATTTTATTTTCCCGCCAGCACCCTCTGCAGCACCACCGTCAACCGGCTCCTCACAATGCTGCTCCTATAGCGAAAACCGTCTCCAGGTTGCATCCATGTCCTACACACGCGCATACATACACGCACATACAAAACACATACACAAACACATACACGCATACATACAGACACCTACACAAACACGCACAACTACCCACACACTCATGTCTGCACACAAACACATATGCCTACACACATACACATTCCCCCCCCCCAAACACAAACACTCATACACACAACTACCCACACACTCATACCTGCACACAGACATAAACACACATGCCTACACACATACACATACCCCCTACACGCAAACACACATACCCCCCCCCCCCACACACACATAAACACACTTCTACATACACACACTCGTGATTGCGAAAAACATAATTTGAATTCAAGAGGTCAAAATTCAAATAATTTTATTTTTTTTATTTTTTTAATGTGGTGGGTAGGGACCGCATAAAAAAGTTTCACATGGAAAATAACCCAAAAACTTACTAAATTGTAATACGTAAAGAAATCAAAATGAACCAAGTGATAATTTTTGAAGACTAATCGGACACAATTTCCCGAATAAGGAAATTTTTGTGAGGTCGCAGTGACTTCCCAACGGGGTGCCTATGCCGTCAGTTGAAGGCACTACCTCGCACTCGTTAAAAAGAACAATTTCGTCGTCAATTGAATCTCAATCTGAATGAAATTTTAATGCACAGCACAAAATAATAATAATAATAATAATAATTAATTTGAATTTTGACCTCTTGAATTCAAATTATGTTTTTCGCAATCACGTGTGTGTGTATGTAAGCATGTGTGTTTATGTGTGTGTGGGGGGTATGTGTGTTTGTGTGTACTGCGTATGTGTATGTGTGTGTAGGCATGTGTGTTTGTGTCTCTCTGCAGGCATGAGTGTTTGGGTAGTTGTGTGTTTGTGTGTGGGGGGGGGGAATGATGTATCTGTGTGTAGGCGTATGTGTTTGTGTCTGTGTGCAGGCACGAGTGTGTGGGTAGCTATGTGTGGGCGTGTGTGTATGTTTAGGTGTCTGTATGTATGTGTAGGTGTCTGTATGCATGTGTGTATGTGTTTGTGTATGTGTAGGTGTCTGTATGTATGCGTGTATGTGTGTGTAGGCATGTGTGTTTGTGTCTCTCTGCAGGCATGAGTGTTTGGGTAGTTGTGTGTATGTGTGGGGGGGGTATGTGTATGTGTGTGTAGGCGTATGTGTTTGTGTCTGTGTGCAGGCATGAGTGTGTGGGTAGTTATGTGTGGGCGTGTGTGTATGTGTAGGTGTCTGTATGTATGCTTGTGTGTATGTATGTGTTTGAGTATGTGTATGTGTTTGTGTGTTGTATGTGTTTGTGTGTGTGTATGTGTTTGCGTATGTGTGTGTAGGTGTATTTGTGTGTGCGTTCGCGTGTGTGTGTAGTTGTGTATGTATGCGCGCGTGTGTGTAGGACATGGACGCAACCTGGAAACGGCTTTCGCTAGAGGAGCAGCATCGTGAGGAGCCGGTCGACGGTGGTGCTGCAGAGGGTGTTGGCGGGAAAATAAAATGATAGCACATCAAAACAGTCAAGTGAAAACAATAAGCAATCGTGATTGCTCAAAAAAAAATCGTTTAAAAAAAGACCGCATAAATACAGGTTTGGGTGTACGAACACCCACACATTCATTACATCTAATGAGAGGGGACATAAGGCATCATTCAAAAATAATTTTTAAAAGGAAAAAAAAATATCCGTACTGCAATTTTGTCTCCAAATTTGCCGAATAAGAAAATTTTCGAGAATTCAGTGACGTCCCATCCAAGCAGGAAACCGACGAGTGAGTGTGTTTTAGTGAGAAAAATAGCAAATAATAATTGATGCGTAGAGACATCAAAATGTTTTATTTTCCTGCATTTATCGAATTAGTGTTTTCATGTGGGATACTGAACAAAAAAAATATTTGAAGGAAAAATGCGTTAAAATGTAAATGTTATAAATTTCTGATAAACATTATTTACCCTAGACATTTTTCTCGTTTTTTCAATTTTTCCGGGCGGTAATAAACTCCTTCAGAAAACAAGGGAAAAACGCCCCCCCCCCCCTACACAAAAAAAATCCGGTTTTTTCCTGACCATTCCCATTTTTAATAGCGACAAATCAAAATTGAATACGAAATACTTAATTTGTGACACATCTAGGATTTAGTCCTACCAAAAGAAGTACAGGAGCTCAATAGTCTCCAGAATTTAGCCTTTTAACGTAAACAACCTGAATTTTTCCTAAAAATAAACGAGCTGACGTGTGTATCACATGACTGCCTTTTACTCCAATTTAATGTTATTTCCTCATTACTGGCAGTTTTAATATGATTCAATAGGTGACACTCTAAATATCACCAACAGTGGCCAAATTTAAACCAGATTTTTAAAAAAATTTTAAAAAAAAGTCACCAAATTTGTCGCCAAGTTGGCGACAAAACTTGGCGACCAAAAGACTGGCGATATATCGCCAAGTGTCCGCCAAATTATAACACCACTTGAGTTTACATAGAAATTAACACTGATTTCCCCCCAAAAAGGGGCAAAAGATCCCCTTTGGAGCTTCCGAATGCAACCAAAAGGGAAGGTGCACAACTAGACCCCGCTAGGAGTCTACGTATCAAATTTCAACTTTCTAGGACATTCCGTTCTTGAGTTATGCGACATACATACACACATACACGCATACGCACATACGCACGTACATACAGACGTCACGAGAAAACTCGTTGTAATTAACTCGGGGATCTTCAAAATGGATATTTCGGGTGTCTGTACGTTCCTAGGCACATATCCACGTGTGGTCGGGTCGAAAAAAAAACTCAACATTCATTTGGGGGTGAGCAAAATGGAAATGAAGGCCGATTTTTGGGTGAAAATTTTTTCGCGAATACAATACTTTCTTTTTTGTAAAAGGGAGTAAAAAACGTGCAGGAGCTAGCTCCTGTGAACTCCTATGGATATTAAGCATTCAGTCACGTTGCTTTTTTGAGCACTTTTACTGTATTTGGCCTGGGTCTCATGGAGTAATCAGGGGCCTGGTTGAGCTTATATCTCAGCAACTAGACCACTTAGAGACTTCGGGGTTTCACTAAATGATTTGCTTAACCCCTTCAATCAGAAGTATGAAATATTGGACCAAAAATGTTGATATTTGGTAGTTTTTCAGTATACTATGGTAAAGGGTATCCTATAGACAAAATTTTGAGTTTGTAGGAGAAAAATTAAAAGAGTTATGGCACGTCCAATATTCCGGACTTATATTTTTGAAATCAATATTTCGTATACAAAAACGATAAAATACCGAACAAACTTCAATATAAAATGTTCTACAAACAATTATCTTTACTAATAATAAAGCTGAAAGTCTCTCTGTCCGGAGGATGTCTAGATGTCTGGATGTCTGGATGTCTGTGACGCGCATAGCGCCTAAATCGTTCTACCGATTTTCATGAAATTTGGCACAAAGTTAGTATGTAGCATGGGAGTGTGCACCTCGAAGTGATTTTTCGAAAATTCGATGTGGTTCTTTTTCTATTCCGATTTTAAGAAAAAATATCATAAGATGATGGACGAGTAATTACGAAATTATCATAATGTGGTACCGTTTATACGTTTTTGAAGGGACTATATGAAAAAAGCGTACAAACGAAAAAACGTATAATAGGTATAGGTTAATGTGTATTAGACTTTGCAAGGACCAATTTTGAAAACGTATAATTGATAAAAACGTATAAAAGAGAAACGTATAAACGGTGGGCACAAGCCAATTGGCGAGATACGAAATTATCATAACGTGGAACCGTAAGATGGATACAAGCCAACTGGCGAGAAAATTCAACATACATTTTTTGTAAATATACAGGCGAACCAAAAGACCTTTTGATTTTTCTATTACGGGCAAAGCCGTGCGGGTATCACTAGTAAAACATAATACAGTGAAGCACTGTTTATGCGTTTTTGAAGGGACTATATGAAAAAAGCGTACAAACGAAAAAACGTATAATAGGTATAGGTTACTGTGTATTAGACTTTGCAAGGACCAATTTTTTGAACGTATCATTGATAAAAACGTATAAAAGAGAAACGTATAAACGGTGCTTCACTGTATAAGCGTTTGAAACGATTAATTAAAGATTACACATTTTTCAAAAAATCAGGAAAAAAAACCTCGCTTTTCAGATGAAAATCCATGGTTGGAAAAATGAGCCACTCTCTATCTCTCAATCCTTATAGGTCAGTGTTGTCAATCCCAAAACGAAAAATTATTTCACAGATTATAATAAGTAGAATGTAAAGAGTCAACCAGGGCCGTATCCAGAGGGGGGGCCTGACGGGCCCGGGCCCCCCCCCCCCCGAAACCCGAAATGTTTTGCAGCGTAAAACAGAAGTTTTTTTTTTTTTTAAATTCCTAATGTCAGAAAAGGAAAATAACAATGTTTATTTTTTTTAATTCTTAATTTTGCTACTATTCTAAATTTATAATATTTTGAAGAAATACAGAAAAAGCAGTTCTAGTTCTCATTAGCTGCTCTTAGTGACACTTGAAATTTAGACCCTTAATTAGGATTTCCTGCTCTCTTTCCCAATTCAATTCAGGGCAGTCCAGGGTTAAGGCAGGCCCTTTGTCAGTTCGGTAGATTTTTCAAGTCTACCAAACTGACTTCTGTGCACTTCTTCCTCCAGGGGTGTGTACAGAAATTTTGGGGCTGTCACAAATGTTTTTTTTTTTTTTTTTTTTTTTTTTTTTTTTTTTTTTTTTGGACCCCCTCCATATTGCTTACCCAAATTTTCAACCCTAGGTTTAAAAATATTGGGCCCCATTTAAGCTCGAGCCCGGGCCAACAGGTGTCCCTTCTCCCCTCTGTGCACGACCCTGCCCTCCTCCCCCTAAAACTCTTATAAAACTTACACTGTACTGATTTCGAGCCGGGGACTCCCCAAAGGCTGGGCCCCTAGTTTCTGATTAGGCGAGTATCTTGTTACCAAGATATGACAAATTCAGCTCCTTGATACATCATGAGTAAAAAATGCAAAAATCACGATTCTCGCGTTTTTGTAGCACAACTTTCAAGATCATTTTTGTGACTGATGTGTTTCTTGTCTTGCATTTATTTAATGCCGAATTCAGTATCATGGAAGTTTTTTTTGTTATTGCTTGTTTTTTTTTTAAATTTTTTTTCTTACTTCTACTGCATACTGTTAATATCTTCAGTATGAGAAAAAAAATAGCACTTACTCTACTCTCTTTCATTTTCTGCACTACTTGTGATTGAAAAAAAAAGTTTGTTTCGAGAAATGTTTCGTTGCATTTATTTCTAACTTAAAACGGGTGTGTCTTACAAAGTTATAATAATTTTGTAAGACTGGGCAATCAACTTCTGAAAAGTGTAAATAAAGAGCTTCAAATAATTTCAACTGTTCGAAAGTCTTTGAAAATTATTTAAGTTTTTGAAATTCCTTGAAAAGTTCTTCAATTTTGTATCTTATTAAGAAAATAAAGTATGAATTGTCCAAATGGCCAGAATATTACTCTTCCGTTCTTATTTTCTGAATGTCTACATCATTTCTTTTAAACTATTTTGTACAATTTTCATACTGTAGGGCATTTAATGAAAAAAAAAATGGGGTAGGGGGAGTGATCAAAAACAAACTTCACTAAAAGCCGATATGAGCAGATGACGAAGTGCTTCTCTTTTCTCCTCTCTCGTTTTTCCTCTATGTCCATTAAGTTCCATGATTTGTTGAGCAAGCAATTTTTATTTTGTTTGATCTTAATTTGCAAAAGAATATATAACTTTTAAAAGACTTTGTTTGCCTATTTTTTTTTTTTTTTTTTTTTTTTTCATATTTTTGTAGTCACAATTACCTAATATAAGGCCACAAAATACAACTTTTCTTTCGAAAATTTCTCGGGGGAAACCCCCAACCCCCTGAAATTATGGATGTTCTACATCCGACTTAAAGGGACACTATCTTGTTATCCTTACCACTACAAGGTGAATAAAAAAAATAATAAGAAATTAAAGTAACAACAGTCCAAACAGTGGAATCATTAAAAATCGAGACAAAGTCTTCTATGTTTACATTTTTATGCGTTTGGTGTGTCTATATATAGACACACCAAATACACACCTATATGTGTGTGTGTGTGTTAGGGCAATGCGCTAATCCGGGCCCCTCCCGAAAAAAATTTCTGGATACGGCCTTGGAGTCAACTACAGAAAAAATCAACTAATTGAATCAATTATTAAATGATTAGCAGCTGTTTAAAGTGTATGTCCGGTATACCGGACACCAAGTCTAAGGTACAACTTAACGCTGAAAAATTAAAATTCTAAAACAAAATTATTATTTTGGTTAGGATGCAAAACAGCAAATTTCATTTAATTTCTACATTAAATGTTTTAATATAAAACCCATTGTTACAAATGTTGTTGCCTTGCAGCAGTAATGTGAATAGTAATCATAATGAAAATTTTAAATCAAGGCTTCTCTGGACATAAAAATTGTATTTGGAAAAACTTTAAAATAACAGATTTTTTAAAAAATATTAAACACTTTTCATAATGCACTAGAAATGACAAAATAACTTTTCTGGGTCAGAAAGGACAGTTTAAGCATTCCTGTAGTTCAGTGGTGGTTCGTGCCTTGAAAAAGTGAGGAATGGGTGCACTCGCAGCCCCCCCCCCCCCCCCCCCCGCTTTTTGAAAAAAAAATTTAACTTTCTGAAAATAATTATTTGTGTTAAATAAATAAAATTAAATTCATTTTAAACACAGGAAAAGCTACAAAATACTTAATCTAATAAGTAAATCACGAACGATATTAATAGCATTCAAGCTGTGTAAAATAAACAACATACAGGCAGGGTAACGGATTCTTCGGTCTCGGCAAATTCTTCTGGAAATATTGAGGTTCAATGCGTTGGTGTTGAGGGAAAAACACACACACGCACACAGATAATCCACGGCATTGTATAAACCACGCCTCATTAATTTAACTTTTTTAACAGACAATCCGTGGATTATACGCAGAAAAATACGGCACAATCCATTGTTTTAAATTTCAATCACGTACGCAAAAAAAAAAAAAAAAAAAAAAAGGATAATAAATAAAAATAATAATAATTTGAATTTCGACATCTTGAATTCAAATTATGTTTTTCGCAATCACGAGCGTGTGTCTGTAGGTGTGTGTAGGGGGTATGTGTTTAGGCATATGTGTTTGTGTCTGTGTACAGGCATGAATGTGTGGGTAGTTGTGTGTATGTTTTTGTATGTGTGTAGGTGTCTGTATGTATGCGTATGTGTGTAGGTGTATGTGTTTGTTTGTGTGTGTGTATGTGTTTGTGTGTGTGTAGTTGTGTATGTATGCGTGTAAGTGTAGGATATTGACGAAACCTGGAAAAGGTTTTCGCTAGAGGTGCAGCATCGTGAGGAGCCGGTCGACGGTGGTGGTGCGGAGGGTGGGCGGTGGGAAAATAAAATGATAGGACGCCAAAAACAGTCAAATGAAAGCAATAAGCAATCGTGATTACTCAAAAAAAGTTATAAATTATTGTCTGAAAAAAGTGAGGGGGCCGGGGCCCCTCTGGGCCGTCCCAAGAGCCGCCACTGCTGTAGTTTTCAATTATTCCAAGAAAAAGACTTCTCAAACGAAGAAAAGTGCGTTCAAGTCGTTTCAAACTAAAATTTCTCGTTAAGAAAAATATGCATGTTTCAACACTCAAAGTTATGATTGAAAGCTAGATAATGATAAGAAATTCTTTACATGACTTGAGCCGCACTTTTCTTCGTTTGAAAAGTCATTTTCTTGGAATAATTGAAAACTACAGGAATGCTTAAGGGGACGGTGGACCTTGAAAGCTTTTTCTGTTATTTACTAATTTTGAAATATGAAACTGGGCATAAAAGTTAGTAAGTTTATTAGCATGCAAAATATCAATCAAAAAAAATGCAACAAAATAAAATTTTAATTAAAATTAAAATTTTTGCAATTAAAATTAAAAAAATAATTTTTAATGCTCCACGCGACTCAATTTTTGCTTTTTTCTCAAACAACTTGCATTTTATCCGAGAACAGAACATTGCCAAGAACTTTGGGTATCCATTTAAGGATTGATCCATTATTAACTGCACAGTATATTTTTTTTCGCGTAAAGCAATAGTTTTTGTTGCAAATATTACATAAAAATCAAAACTTTAATATTTTTGAGCAATATTAAATTCTCTTAATCCTTAATACATACCTAGTTTTATCAAACTACTACCAAAGTAGCATATTCTGAAATTTGAAGCATATCGAACAAAAATGAAGTCGCATGGAGCTTTTTTCGATCTGTGTCGGCATCGAATTTTCCAGTCCGAGATAAACGACGTTCAAGTCCAATTTCACCTACATTTCACGATCTTCGTATTTCAATACCTCCCGAAAGATATTTTCACGATGACTAAATATTTCACATTAATAACAACGTAGGAATTTATTGAAACTTAGTTTACATGTTTGACACTTAGTTTTGATTAGTTTTTCGACTTTGTTTACATGTTTTACAGCCATTTTAATGGAAAACACGCTCCGTTTACTTTATTTTAAACGCATATAACTTCGCGATAAAACATCAGATCAACAAGAGGTTTTTTTCATACGATTCAGCACACTTCATATATTGTTACTTCCACGAACTAAAAAAAATCATATTTTTGACCGATTTGAGCTATTTGGAAGGTCCACGGTCCCCTTAAATTGTCCTTTCTGACCCAGAAAAGTTATTTTGTCATTTTGAGTGCATTATGAAAAGTGCTTAGTATTTTTTAAAAAAATTCTGTTATTTAGAAGGGGGTTTTTTTTTCTTTACAATAAGTTCAAGACTGGCAAATTAACCATGACCTTTAATCTAGGCCAGCTAATTTCATCCAAACAATGACAACATGACCTAACCTTTTACTCTGATGTATGCTTCTTTTTCAACGTTCAAAACAAACAAGCCACATTTGATTGTTGATGCAACAAGTGTCCATGGTTGTCATGGCGACCAGGATCTCCTTGACTCTTGCACGTGACGGCAGAGTTTGCTTCTATTTTGAAATCTTTTTTTTTTTTTTTTTTAAACCGGTCACTAAATCGGTTAGCATCTCTGGTCAAGGTTATCGGTCACCGGTTTTGGAATCCACGGAATGACCTTGGGGCGGTCAAGAACTTTCACTCGAAAGGTTTCTGTCTTGAGTTCTCTCAAATTTATGCCGCCCCTTCCTTTCGGTCAGTCGATCGGATTAGCTTGATTAGCCGCGTAATGAACTTGCGATTAATCGAACTTGAATTTCTGGGTGGGCGGAAAATCTCAGTTTGCCGAATGGAACTAAACATCTTGCCGAAGGATAGATAAAATACGGGTATACATACACATACTAGCGCAGCCACAAATACCTTCTGGACGGGAGTTTTGATCAAAAATACCTTCGGGTGGGGATTTTTTTTATCAAAATAAAAAATACCTTCTGAAGGGTTGTTTTGATCAAAAATACCCTCGGGTGGGGATTTTTTTATCAAAATAAAAATACCTTCTGAAGGGGGTTTTTTGGTGATCAAAAATACCTTCTGGAGGGTTTTTTTTTGATCAAAAATATAAGGGGGTTTTTGATCAAAAATACCTTCGGGTGGGGAATTTTTTATCAAAATAAAAAATACCTTCTAAAGGATTTTTTCGGGGGGGATCAAAAATACCTTCTGGAGGGGTTTTTTGATCAAAAATACCTTCTGGAGGGGGGTTTTGATCAAAAATACCTTCGGATGGTGATTTTTTTATCAAAATAAAAAATACCTTCTGAAGATTTTTTTCTTTGGTGATCAAAAATACCTTCTGAAGGATTTTATTTGGGGGGGGGGGGGGATCAAAAACACCTTCTGGAGGGGTTTTTTGATCAAAAATACCTTCTGGAGGGGGTTTTTGATCAAAAAAACCTTCGGGTGAGGATTTTTTGATCAAAATAAAAAATACCTTCTGAAGGTTTTTTTTCTTTGGTGATCAAAAATACCTTCTGAAGGGGTTCTTATGATCAAAATTACCTTCTGAAGGGTTTTTATTTTTTAAATCAAAACAGCCCTTTCATATGCATAAAAAACTACTACATTCATATTAAAACTAATGCACTTGAGGGGGGGTGTACACCCCCTTTGCTGCTCCACTGCATACATAAATACATCTAATAAAAAGGGTAAAGGGACATTCGGGCACTTAAAAACTTCAATATTGCAATGGAGGCAGTGAAAAGAAAAGCGATGTAAATGGATATTTCTAAGTTTGGGGTAAAATACGTTTCAAGTCCTAGGTAGGCTTTCAGTGAAAAGAGTTTCTATATCATGCTGTACGACAGCAACTTAGTATTATGTAGTTATTAGGTAGGTACCTACAAAGCCCGACTAAATAAAAGTGAGGGCCCAAGGCCCACAATAACTTGGAGGCCCCCTGAAGGCTATTATTTTAAAAATGTGTGTATTTTTACTTCCTTTTACAAAAAAGGAAGTATTGTATTCGCGAAAAAATTTTCACCCAAAAATCTGCCTTCATTTCCATTTTGCTCATCCCCAAATGAATGTTGAATTTTTTTTTCGGCCCGACCACACGTGGATATGTGCCTAGGAACCTACAGACACCCGAAATATCCATTTTGACGATCCCCGAGTTAATTACAACGAGTTTTATCGCGACGTATGTATGTGCGAATGTGTGTATGTGTGTATGTATGTCGCATAACTCAAGAACGAAATGTCCTAGAAAGTTGAAATTTTGTACACAGACTCCTAGTGGGGTCTCGTTGTGCACCTTCCTTTTTGGTTGCATTCGGATGCTCCAAAGGGGGTCTTTTGCCCCTTTTTGGGGGGAAATCATTGTTAATTTCGATGTAAACTCACGTGGTGTTATAATTTGGCGGACACTTGGCGATATATCGTCAGTCTTTTGGTCGCCAAGTTTTGTCGCCAACTTGGCGAGAAATTTGGCGATTTTTTTTTTATTTTAAATCTTGTTTCAATTTGGCCACTGTGGGTGATATTTAGAGAGTAAACTATTGAATTATATTAAAACTGCCAGTAATGGGGAAATGACATTAAATTGGAGTAAAAGGAAGTCATGTGATGCACACATCAGCTCGTTTTGTATAGTTGTAATGCTATGCATAATTCTTTAAGTAATTTGGGGCCCCTTAGGAAGAGGGGGTCGCAGGCACTGGCCTAGTAGGCCTGTGCGGTAATCAGGCCCTGGGTACCTACAACATATATATACTAGAACCATCCCTTGCCCCAAGACAGGGGAGAGGTTCACCTACCATGAGTACTGGTTACCTCCAAATTTTTAATTTTGCCACAGACATCCCTTCGCTTCTCGCTGCCTCACTAATTGTGTTTCCGAATCGTCAAACAAAATTTGCCAAAGGAGACAATTATCTGGGGGCCATAGTGACCTCCCATCGGGACAGCCCTCCTTGCACAAGATCTCTCCAGGGTTTGAAATAAGCGATCGGAGAATTTCGCAACTAAAAATTTTAGTTTGACGAGCGCGATCTCCAGTCATATTTTCACACTAAACTGTTTAGGAAACCCTGACACCCACACACACACACAGATATATATATTAGTGATGTGTCGGATCGTTAAAAAAGATCCGCGGATACGGATCCGGATCATTAGTGTCAAGATCCGCGGATACTGGTACGGATACGGATCTCAAATTGGCTTCTGAAATGATACCTTATAATTTAAATAGGGAATAAAACCTAATTTAAACGGAATTTAAGAGTCTTTTATTCAAATATTTAAAATTTTTTAGAATAGAAATGATCCGTTTAAGATCCGTTAAAAAAGTAATGGATACGAATACAGATCTTTATTTTCCCTCGGATATCCGCGGATACGGATATCCGGAACATCACTAATATATATAATATCTTCACTGGCCCGACGAGAGGCCATGTCAGCCTATCGGAAACTAAAGGCCCGGGCCTTTCGGTATTTACTGCCGTGGCACTGAAAATAGAGTTCGTTGTTATTAAGCGGTTTTGATTTTATTTTATTTTTTTCCCACTTTTTTTTCTTCTCCCCCTTCTTTTTTATTTCTTTTTGCCCCTTATCTTTCCCCCTTTTCTATTCTTTTTTATTTGGGGGGGGGGACGGCGGGAGGGGCCCGGCGACATAACTTGATAAAAAAAACCTTCTGAAGGTGTTTTTTTTGGATCAAAAATACCTTCTGGAAAGGGTTTTTTGATCAAAAATACCTTCTGTAAGGGTTTTTTGGATCAAAAATACCTTCTGGAAAGGGTTTTTTGATCAAAAATACCTTCTGTAAGGGTTTTTTGTATCAAAAATACTTTCTGGAGGGGTTTTTTTTGACCAAAAAACCTTCGGAAGGAGTTTTTTGATCAAAAATATCTTCAGAAGGGGGATTTCTTGATCAAAAATACCTTCTGTAGGGTTTTTTTTTTAAATCAAAAATACTTTCTGGAGGGGTTTTTTTTTTTACCAAAAAAAACCTTCGGAATTAGCTATTTGATCAAAAATATTTTCAGAAGGGGGATTTCTTGATCAAAAATATCTTCTGATGGGGGTTTTTTGGATATAGGGGCCCGCCTTGGCTTTCTGTGGCCCTGTACATACAGGACCCGCTTAATGTAACAAGTTCTCAATGTACCTGACCATTGTAATCTCTTTTAGTTTGATCCTCGATATTGGAATATCCCGCTTACTGGAATATTTTTTTCGTGGCAAATTGGCCATTCAATTTTTAAACGGGCTGTATACAGTAGGTGCCGCTTAATGTGATCACGGTTAATGTTATTATTCGCTTAATGTTATCAGAATCACGAAGTCCCGGAACACTCGTATGTTAACACACGTTAAAAAAGTCGGATATTGTAATCAGCGTCTTCGTTTATTGTTATCACTTTTTCATAAACTTTCAATTTTTTTCCCCGTTCTTGTTCCTCAATTAACAGAAAAACATAGGCAAACCCTGGCGAGACTAACATTCTGTGTAGCTTTTTGTGGTTTTCAATAGCAGTTCAAAATTTTTCTAGGAGTGAAGCTACAGAAAGTTCGCCCCCAGTGACCACAGACTCCCCCTAAGAAAAATTTCTTTTGCTCCTTAAAAAATTCGGTCGCTGGACATGTTGCAGGCATTGATGTAGGACCTCCATTGTTGCCATCACTTTGTAAACTATCAAAGAATTGTAACGAGATTGAAAACAAAGTGAAGTTAAATCGAAATTTAAACAACAAGCAAAACCATGCTGGAAAAGATAGAAAAGCTGAATGTGCTCTGAAAGTGGTTTACGAATGTCAGGGAAAACGATCCTATTTTACTTCACCTATTACTATGTGATAAAAAATTGCATAGTTTAGCTTCAACTTTTTATAATTCAGATATTTCCATTCTGTTAATTTAATAATTTATGATTTGAAAGTGCGTTCAGTTGAGTCATTGTGATTTTAATTTGAGGCTGCCAAAATAAATGCACCTTAATTGGAAAAAAATCCTTATTTTGTGTCTCCTGGATTCTTTTCGGTTATTGTTATCAGTCGGTTATTGTTATCAAATTGTATTCGTCCCGAAGTGATCACATTGAGCGGCGCCTACTGTATATATATTTCAAGGGTGAATAAAGTTTGAATTTATGTTGACATGTGAGTAGAGTGAAAAACTTTACGTGCCTACAATACTTCCTTTTCCCCGAGCAACGAACCAAAAATATGCGTCATAACTCTATCTATACATATGTATGGGTATTTTTATTTATGTAGAGAGCCTTATCAAAAATCAGTTCCAAAAAATGAGAAAGTGGCGTCTCGCGTGAATTTCGAATGTTTGCGAAGTCAACCGCGCGTGAGACCTACCATTGATTGAATAATTCGCGACACACATGCTTGGCTTCCATACAATCCAGAGCTTGGATGCGAAATTCTGCAATGAATTTTAAACAAGCGTCGCGTCCTACAAAAACTCGCGTATCGGTCGCTTTTATCAGTTTTATCTGAAGACAATGGAAAAACGCGTCACAAGCTTCGGAAGTTTTACTTATTGTAGCTACTTTGTAGCACTCCTACAGTATACTGCAAGTACTGTCCAGGGCGGTCATTCCTAAGGCTCTTATAGTGGAGGAGCCGACGTATCCGCCATTTTGGAGCAAACGTGATCCAGTGCTTCGTAGCGATAGCATTGCTGCTGATGTTTACATTTCCTTAGCATGTGCTAAATGGAGTCAAATGGGCGGTTGTTCGGCTGTAAAGTGTGCAAACAGTTCCAAAAAACGATTTCAGCTCTTTAGATTTCCAGCAGATGCAGAAAGAAAAAAGAAATGGGTAATTAATAGCCCGCAAAGTGACTAGCAGCCTAGAAACGACGCAAACTATTTCCAAAATTTCGCCAATGTTTACCTTTGCTCTCTGACTCTCTAGTTCCCCGTTTGGCGAATGATTGCCAATAAAGGTAGCTTTCCCTGTTGTACACTTGCTCCAATATGGCGGATGCGTCGGCCTCTCCAGTTATAGGGGCTCTAGTCATTCCAAGCTCGTCAGCTTGCGAGATCGAGATTCTCGCTCACGTGATCGGTTGTGCCGTAGAAATGAGGATTTTAGCTTGCGGCTAGGTTCCAGTAGATTAGAATACTACTTTGCGACATTTCTACGCCACGACCGATCACGTGAGCGAGAATCTCGATCTCGCAAGCTGACGAGCTTGGAATGACCACCCAGTATAGGGTGGATCAAAAATACATCTAAAAAAAGTTTCTTCCAGATAACGGGACCCTACTGAACATTTTTAGACTTGTGGATAGTCTTATACTAGAATAATTTTAGTTCCTATTTCAACTGAAAGAGGGCGCTCAACTCCTCCTTCAAACTTCATACTTATGAGGAGGAGGTTTAAAAATGCACTGAACTGAAAAAACAATGTTGCATATTTTGATATACACGAGTGACATGCATATACAGTGTGTTTCAAAATGAATAGCGGGGATTTAACATGTTACAATATTTATTACCTCAAACTTACAGCCACAAGTGATACATCAAATGAAAGAGAAACTCAAACAGTTTTGTTTGTTGGTATCAGTGCGCATGCGCGTGGAATGTTTCTGCTGCAATCCGCTAGAAAGCGCTTGTAGCAAAGAAGGCGACTAAAGAACAGAAAGCGTTTTGTGTTTTATCTTTCAGCAAGATAGTGCGCCGCCTCACTGGCATAATGAGGTACGCGATTGGCTTAACCTAACTGTGCCCGATCGCTGGATTGCCCGTAAGGGGCCTGTTTCCCATGGCCTCCACGGTCACCCGACCTAACGCCGCGTGATTTCTATCTTTGGGAGATTTATTAAGGTCCGTGTGTATGTGCCTCCACTGCCAGCCGATCCGCCCGAATCGAGAAACAGGATTGAAACAGCTGTTGCAGCAAATTACTAATGAGACACTGATCAAAGTTTGGGAAGAACTCGCATATCGTCTTGACGTGTGCCGAGTGGTGCTCACATTGAACACTTGTAGGCTATTATGTAAAACTGTTTGAGTTTCTCTTTCATTTGATGTATCACTTGCGGCTGTAAGTTTGGTGTAATAAATATTATAACTTGTTAAAACACCGCTATTCATTTTGAAACACCCTGTACATTGGATTAAAATAGTTATTTACAAAAAAAGCTGAGGAAATGAAATGTTTCTTAATTCATGGCTTTTCTATGCTACGACTAATGACAAATGGAGGGGTCATTGAGCACCTTCTTGAAATTTGAGTAAGAAGCTAAAATTTTTAACAGCATAATACTATTAGTGAGTCTAAAAAAAAAGGAGGTGTCCTGGTCTCTAGCTGAAAAAAAGTTTTTTTTTTTTTTTTTTTTTTTGAACCACCCTAGTGTCCAGGAAAGGAAACAAAGGATCCTTATCTTCTTTACTAATAATAAAGCTGAAAGTCCCGCTGTCTGTCAGGATATCTTTATCTGTGACGCGCATAGTGCCTAGACCGTTCGGCCGATTTTCATGAAATTTGGCACAAAGTTAGTTTGTTGCGTGGGGGAGTGCACCTCGAAGCGATTTTTCGAAAATTCGATGGGATTCTTTGTATATTCCAATTTTAAGTACAGAATTATCATAAGATGGATGAGTAAACTACGAAATTATCACAACGTCGAACCGTAACATGGGCACTAGCCAATTGGCGAGACACGAAATGATCATGACGTGGAACCGTAACATGGGCACAAGCCAATTGGCGAGAAAATTCACCATTTATTCTTTGTAAATATACAGGCGAACCAGAAGACCTTTTAATTTTTCTATTACGGGCAAAGCCGTGCGGGTACCACTAGTATTGGAAAAAAATAAACGGTATGTCCATTGGGAAACCCATAAAAATCACGTACAGAAACTTGGAAGTGAGTAACAGAAATTGCCAACGTGGGCGCTGCACGCTATGCAGTAAAACCCGTCTACAACGATACTGTTGGGACCTAAAAAAAATATTGCTACAAATTCTGTAGATAGTAATTATTTTTGTGATTAATTTGTCTAAATTTGGCGTTTATAACTCAACCCTCGTTTTAGCTATTGACGCCAAAATTGAATCAGGATCTGTACCTGTCAGGGACAACATATGGAGCAAATTTTGTCTGATTCCGCCAGTTACTTCCTGGGGAATAGCAATCGAGCAGAACTCAAAACACGTTCCATTGCTCCACCCCCCTTGGAGGAATTCGCGCCAAAAACCAATGGGCACAAGTTCACATAGGGGCACATATGTGTACCAAATTTCGTTCGATTTCATGCAGTAGTTTTTGCTGTAGAGCGGCCACAAAAAACTGGTCACACACAGACGTGACACACACACATACACACACACACATACACACAGACATTTTCCAAAAATAGTCGAAATGGACTCAGCACACCTCAAAAAGTTCGAATCCTTCGAAATTCGAAAATTTGCACGAATCCGATACTTTCTTCTATATCTTAGATATAGAAGAAAGTAAAAAAAACCATTAAAATATGCCTTGGTCCAATCCCTTCGCAGCACTATTAATGGGGAATTCCACTGCAATTACAGCGTGCAGCGCCACCTGTTGGCATTTTTAAAACTCATTTCCAAGCTTCTGTTCGTGATTTTTTTGTGTTTCACAATGAACCCCAAAAAAAGAAGGTTTGTTTCGCTCCAGTATCGGCCTTTGGTTTTGAGATATTTAATTTTGAAATCAGGGAATTCTTTCCCCTATAAAAACCTGGGTAGCTAAGTTTCACTAAAAGATAAATAAAAATTCAGGTTGAAGTGAAGGGTGAACTTAAATTTTTGAGAGGGCGGAAATTCCCCATTTGCCGAATGGAAAGCCAAATTTGTCGAATGATGATAATTTTGCCGAATAGAATTCCAACTTTCACCTAATGATGATAATTTTGCCGAATAGAACTCCAAATGTTGCCGAATGGGACTCCAAATTTCGCCGAACATTCGGAATAATGATAATTTTACCGAATAGAACTCCAAATGTTGCCGAATGGAACTCCAAATTTCGCCGAACATTCGGTATAATGATAATTTTGCCGAATAGAACCCCAAATGTTGCCGAATGGGACTCAAAATTTTGCGGAATGATAATTTTGCCGATTAAAACTCCAGATTTTGTATAATCATCAGAAAAAATTTGCCGAATAAAGAAATTTTCGGGGAGGTCACGGCGACCTCCCTCCATGAAGAGCATGACCACCGACTTGATGCCAAAATGCCTTTTGTCTTCTGCTTTCAATTTTTGTGCCTTTCCCCGTGAATCCGGGATGAGGTTCTCAACCCCACCCCTCCCTCCAGTTCACCGGCTCCGAGACAACTCAACTCGCTCTCATCTTTGACAGGGTGAATCGAAAGGGCTGGCTTTGAAAGATTTACAAAAAAAAAAAGCTGCTTATACAAACGCCCACTGCCACTCGAAGACGCGAAATCTTTTATGAACCGGTTTTCTTATTTGAAGAAGATGAGTTTAAGAAAATAAAATATCAACCGAAAGGAAGCTTTTTTTTTCTTTTGAGCAATCACGATTGCTTATTGTTCTCATTTGACTGTTTTTGGCGTGCTATCATTTTATTACCCCCTCCCCCCGCCTCCCTCTGCCAGCACCACCCGTCGACCGGCACCTCACGATGCTGCTCCTCTAGCGAAAGCCGTCTCCAGGTTGCATCCATATCCTACACACACACGCATACATAAACAATTACACGCACACGCACATACACACAAACACATGCACACACCTACACACATACACACACGCATACATACGGACTCCTACACATACACACACACAAACACATACACATACACACACACGCATACATACACAATTACACACACACACGCACATACACACATGCACAAACACATACACACACGCATACATACAGACACCTACACATACACACACACAAACACATACACACACACAAGCACATACACACAAACACATACACACACGCATACATACAAACACCTACACATACACACACATATACACAACTATCCACACATTCATGCCTGCCCACAGACACAAGCGCATGCCTACACACACATACACATACCCCGCCCCCACGCACACAAATACTCACTCATACACACAACTAGCAACACTCATGCCTGCACACAGACACAAACACATATGCCGACACACACACCCTACACACAAACACACATACCCCCCACACACACAAACACACACGCCTACATACACACACACACACACTCGTGATTGCGAAAAACATAATTTGAATCCAAGATGACAAACTTAACTCAAATTAATTTCTTTATTTTTTTCTTTTCTTTTCTTTTTAAAATTCTTCTTGCGATGTTTATTGAATGATCTATTTGCATTGATCCTAATCTTCTTTATCTTTACTAATAATAAAGCTGTAAGTCTCTCTGTCCGGAGGATGTCTGGATGTCTGTAGGATGTCTGCAGGATGTCTGTGACGCGCATAGCGCCTAGACCGTTCGGCCGATTTTCATGAAATTTGGCACAAAGTTAGTTTGTAGCATGGGGGTGTGCACCTCGAAGCGATTTTTCGAAAATTCGATGTAGTTCGTTTTCTATTCCAATTTTCTTTACTAATAATAAAGCTGTAAGTCTCTGTCCGGAGGATGTCTGGATGTCTTAAGGATGTCTGTGACGCGCATAGCGCCTAGACCTTTCGGCCGATTTTCATGAAATTTGGCACAAAGTTAGTTTGTAGCGTGAGGGAGTGCACCTCGAAGCGATTTTTCGAAAATTCGACGTGGTTCTTTTTCTATTCCAATTTTAAGAACAAAAATATCATAAGATGGTCGAGTCAATGACGAAATTATCATAACGTTTAACCGTAACATGGGTACAAGCCAATGGGCGAGATACGAAATGATCATAACGTGGAACCGTATCATGGGTACAAGCCAATTGGCGAGAAAATTCACCATACATTATTTGTAAATATACAGACGAACCAAAAGACCTTTTCATTTTTCTATTACGGGCAAAGCCGTGCGGGTACCACTAGTAAGTTAATAAGTGGGATGGGCGTGATTCGAATGTCAGAGTCGCTCTTTATTAGTGGTGAGTAAATTTTTAGTGTCCCCGATAAAAATCGGCAACCTTTTTTTAATGTTCCCCATTGGACGGACACCCACTCTTATTGTATTATGTTGATATCTATTGGCTAACTAGTAAGTTCGGCCTTTCCCAGATTTCTGCAACTGTAATTTATTACGAGCAAGGGTTGCACGGTTGAAAAGAGAAAAGGACAAAGATCCATTCGTGATGTTGCATTTCTTTTAAAGTGAAATCGCTTCCCCCTTTTTCGCCAACGCCACCGACTTGCCGCATAACGGATGACAACAGAGGGCGATTTCCAAAGCTGCCACAACATCGGTTTTGAAAGCGATGTTTCCCTTCTGCCGCAAAAATAATAAACGTGACGCAACGAGGAGACGGGATATTACAACACCTGTCTCCCATTAAGCTCATTTCTACACAAATGGTCGTGGAGGGCTTGCTTCTAAAAACAAAATGATGACTACCGTTTCAACTTTCGCGGATTTCCACACAGAAGCGCCAAACTTTGGGTTGAAGTTTTAAAACTTCCACAAAACTCGAAAACACCCATGGGCGGATTTATGGGGGGCGAGGGGGGTCAGTGTCCCCCCAGTCTTGGGAGAACTTTATTTATAGTAACAAACACCTTCCAAAACCTTAAAAGAAAAAAAACCTAATTTTTTTTCTTTTTTGAATAGCTCAGAAGAGAAAATGAAGAGAATAGCGACTGTCCTTTTCTGGGGGGAAGGGGGGGGGGGGGCACCGTACATTGGTATTACAATTAGTAACAGGGATGCAGAAATGCGTTGAAAACGACTTCTTTGAACTGAAAGCTATTAGGACAAGTATATAAATGGAAATATTCACTGAACGAGCTACGCATTCAGCTGCAATACTGAAAATAATCAACGATTATTTCAACAAATTAGAAACTGAAACAAAGATTTAAAAGAAAACGGATTTACTTATAAACTAAACAAACTATAGCTTAGGGCACCAGCTTTGTTGAAGGCCCCTAACTCCCAAAAATTTCATGATTTGTTGAACAAATGTTCCTCAACAAAAAAAAAAAGAAAAAGGAAAGAACTTGAAAAAATAAATTTCATTTTAAAGTGCTTGAAAATCTTTAAAAATTTGGAAAAGTTTGGATATAAACCATAAATTTAAGCATTTATAACAAATGGAAGAGGGTAGAGGGATAAATGCCGAAATATGTTAAATTTATTTCCTTGCCTCATTCTGCATCAAAAATGTAAAAATCGTGGTTCTCGCGTTTGTGTAATATTACTGGAGATAAATGTTTATGACCCACATGTTTCCTATCTTGCTGTTTATTTAATCCCAAATGCAGTGCACAATTTTGAAAATTCTTTTGTATTGCTTGCTTCTATCTTACTTCTACTGCATATTGTTAATCTCTTCTGCCCGGAAAAAAAACACTACCTCTATTCCTTTTCGTTTTCAGCACTGCTTGTAATTGAAAAAAAGTTACAATGAGAAATCTATAATTTTTTTTTTTTGCCTTTAAAACTTAAAGAAGTTGTTTCTTACAAAGTTTGAGCAAGACTGTAAAACTGTACAATCTAGTACAAAATTTCACAGATTGGAAAATGCAAATGAAGTGCCTTAAATAATTTTAATTGTTCTCGAGTCCTTGAAAAGGATTAGATGAGTCTTTGAAATTCCTAAGCAAAGGGTGCTTCAATTTTATTTCTTATCTAGTGTATAAATTATGAATTTTCCAAATGGGCAGCTCCCTCGCTTTTTCTCTCAGAGGACTGCTGTCACTGATTTGTCAACCCGAAGACAATTTTTGCTGTTTATTATCGTGATTCACAAAACAGTATTTTGCTATTTTTTCTGAGATTTTGGTAGTTCTAATTACCCCTTATAAGGCTTCAAAATGCAGAATTTTATATCTATTTTACAAAAATTCCTCCAGGGGAGAAACCCCCCGGGCCCCCAAAAATTGGGTAGGTTGTTGGTAGGTAAAAGTTGTGCGGGCTACAAAAGAGACCCAAAACCTGAAAAAGCTTAGGGCCACGCAAATTAAACCAGCCTTGATTACAACTAATATTGCTCAAAAAAAAAAAAAAAAAAAAATCCTGCCCCCCCCAGGAACTCAGCCCTAAATCCGCCTATGTAGTGATGTGCCGGATCGTTAAAAAAGTAGATCCGCGGACACGGATCCGGATCATTAGTGTCAAGATCCGCGGATACGGATATTTTTTTGCCCAATTCAACTATCCAAGTTTAAAATTTATTACGGAAGGTATTCCCGTCATAATAATAACACTGTTTCTTCAAAAAATTTGTCATCTACCGCGAAAATATAATAGATTTACTCTTTAAAGAAATCTCCGTTAAAATTGAGGGGGAGTTGGAAGGAACGGGTCAGCGCTGCATTGATGCTTAAATAGAACGTGAAAAATTATTTCTAGCTTACTCGGTAGATGTAGGATACAGGAGCAAGAGTGTAAAGCTGCTACTGGATAGACTAGAAATAATTTGTCGCATTTTATTTCAGCATAAATGCAGCGCTGACCCACTCCACCCAGATGACTCCGACCGACGGAATAACAGAACCGGGAACACCTTTACAAACAGAGAATTTGTCTCAGTTTTTTGAAGGATGCCGAGAAAAACCAAAATGAAGAATAACAGAAAACCCAAATTAATATCAAAAACTAATATTAAACTAAAAATTAAAAAAAAGGGAAAAAAAACATGTCTCAGAGGGCCGTCGGCTTCTGAAATGATACCTTATAATTTAAATAGGGAGTAAAAACTAATTTAAACGGAATTTAAGAGTCTTTTATTCAAATATGTAAGCATTTTTAGAATAGAAAAGATCCGTTTAAGATCCGTCAAAAAAGTAACGGATGCGGATGCGGATACAGATCTTTATTTTTCCTCGGATATCCGCGGATACGGATACCCGGAACATCACTAAAACACACAACGGGTGTCTGGGGGAGGGGGGGGGGAGTCCGCTCCAATGACACCCAAAATATGTTTCAGATTTTATGAAAAATAAAAATGTGGGGGCCCTAGACCAAGGCCTAGTTGGCCTATTTAGTAATCAGGCCATGGGTCGACGCATACATAAATATTGTAACGGATCCGGTGCGGCTTCCAACTTTCTTGAAAGGACGACACAGTTCTTGATTAAAAATACAGGAGATTTTTTTACACTATGTACAGGAAAGAGCGTCAACAACTGCTGAATTAATCATCAGCAATTAAACAAGCATCACTCAACACCGTAAACTCAACGGTTACACACGTATTTACTTCCAAATACGAAAACAACACAGCGAAATGCCTCGCAATAAACAGAGCAAATACGCTCTCAGTACAAATTCTCAATCGAAACTAAACTTTTTATCCAGCGTAACGGCTTATATACACACCGAAAAGAGAGCTCTCAAATATTCCACATGATTCGAAATACTTCTCGAAAATAGTAGACCGTTATTTTATTTCATCTTTTTATTCATTCACGAATCTTGTCAATGAAAAATAGGGGGACCCTATACTTAACCGAATGTATAGGGGCTGTATATTCATTACGGGAAACTATTTACAGGTTACGTTACTACAATAATTACTATTTACAGAATTTGTAACAATATGCTTTACTACTTCAAAAAGAAGGTTTTCGATCTCTGCCGCACTGTAGTAAGCCTTTTTCCACGGGGGCCCATACGCAAAAATTTTAAGGGGGGGGGGGCCTCTGATATTTTTCCCATGGAAACCGATTTCAGTACAGATTATTAAAATTTAATACTTTTAATAACTTATTCATTAATGGCTGGAAAGGAACTGTTTTTACATTTTTGCAAGGAAAAAAGTGCTAAAAGCAAGGAAGTTCTAATTTCTAAGGCGGGGGTTAAGAATAGTCAGTACCCTGTATACCGTCAATGTTAATTTGCACAGGTTCATGTACCTTTTTCTGAAAATCTATTAAAGATACAAGCATGAAATTTTTTCTGCACCTCAAGTAGACTCCGTTATCTATACTGAAGTAAAATTTTACAGAAAAAAAGCTTAGTTTTTTTGTAAAAAATTCTAATGTGTAAGTCACTGTATTTGTTTCAAAAAATACCATTTTGCCACACAAAATCAGCTCTATAAAAAAATAATTTTCGAATATGAGAAAAAGTTTACTTCAGTATATGCAGTTAGATGTATGGAATAGGTGGTAAAAATTTCAAAGCCTAACACAATTTAGTTTCTGAGAAAAAGGAACATTTAGTTTAAAAAATACCATTTCGAGATATTGCAATTTAAAGGGGAAAATCATACCTCATCAAAATAGGTTTTACATTTTTTAAAACTTATTTTAACTTACTTCTAATATGAGCACGCTCAAGATGTTTGTATCATTAAAAATTTATTGAAATGGAGTTTCAAAATATATAAAAATAAAAAAAATCGAATTTTTGAAACTATTTAGGGTATGACTCCCCTTAACCCCCATTTGCCCCATCCCCCATATGGGCGCCTATGCCTTCTTCGCGAGCCAATGAATGCTATCAGCCAATAACAAAGCAGCAGAAAAAGGGGGAAAGACTTACCCAGCGGTACTTCGCACATGAAGGCGCAGGCGACCAGGGCGCCTACGGATCCTCCGGATATCTTGTGCCGCAGGATCTCGGGCCTGTGTTTCCGGATGGCGCCGCACACCCCCACATGGTAGATGCCCAGGTAGCCGCACCCGTTCAGCGACAAGTTCAACTTTTCTACCTCGTCCATAGTCAGTCCACCTCGTCTTCGCTCAGGACGAACTGGGGATCATAGGACGTCAAGTCGGAAAATCACACTAAAATCGCCCGTTGGGATGATTCGGCAATCAAACGCAACAGGTTGAAGCGATGCTACTCGTAGTGAACAACAGAAGACCCCTCTTCAGTCAATGCAGTTCAACTCTTCCTCGGACAGTTTGTTGAAGAAAAGCTATTAGCAACAAACAACAACAACGAAGCTATCTTCGGCCGATGTAACACAATTATTTCTTGTTGAAGTAAAGCAACAAGTGACAAACAACAACAACGAAGCGATCTTCAGTCGATGCAGTTCAACTCTTCCTTGGACACAATTTGTTGAAGAAAAGCTATTAGTAACAAACAACAACAACGAAGCTATCTTCGGCCGATGTAACACAATTATTTCTTGTTGAAGTAAAGCAACAAGTGACAAACAACAACAACGAAGCGATATTCAGTCGATGCAGTTCAATTCTTCCTTAGACACAGTTTGTTGAAGAAGAGCTATTAGTAACAAACAACAACAACGAAGCTATCTTCGGCGATGTAACACAATTATTTCTTGTTGAAGTAAAGCAACAAGTGACAAACAACAACAACGAAGCGATCTTCAGTCAATGCAGTTCAACTCTTCCTTAGACACAGTTTGTTGAAGAAAAGCTATTAGTAACAAACAACAACAACGAAGCTATCTTCGGCCGATGTAACACAATTATTTCTTGGACGCAGCTTGTTGAAGTAAAGCAAAAGTGACGAACAACAACAACGAAGCTATCTTCGGCCAATGCAACACAATTATTTCTTGGACGCTTGTTGAAGTAAAGTAACAAGTGACAAACAACAACAACGAAGTGATCTTCAGTCGATGCAGTTCAACTATTTCTCTGAGAGTATAAATGAATAATTCCTTACTGTAACTTCTTGGACAAACACAATTCAATAACTTTTCAGTAAATTCGGCGGCAGAAACAAGAAAATAAGAATGAAACTATGTCCTCGACTATTTCTTGAACAGACAAAAGCAACTGTTCCTGCTTTCTATGAATTCTTGAACAGGCACAAGTTAATCGATTTCTTTTCAACAACTTTTACTAAAATTAGTTTGCTAGTTGTTATTCAATAAATTCTTGGTCTGAAACCAATCCAGTAGCTTACCTGTTAACTTAGATACGAATCAATAGCTTTCTGTAACAAATAATAAAAAAGAACTATTCCGTTTTTAGTACAAAGTAGCTTTTTTTTTTCAAACTAGTTAAACTCTTTTCATTAATTAGTTCTTGGTTTACCTACTAGGCAACAATTGTCTTGGTTCTGGAAAAACAGTTTTTCGCGCACAACCGATTTCTTGAGAACACTAGTCAAATAATTTAGAGCACAAACTTTTTTTTTTTTCAGTTCGTTAGTCAAATAACACCTGAGCACAACAGATTTCTTGAGAACAAACACTAGTCAAATAATATCTCGAGCACAACCGATTTTTTGAGAACACTAGCCAAATAATTTAGAGCACACACTTTTTTTTTCAGTTCGTTAGTCAAATAACACCTGAGCACAACAGATTTCTTGAGAACAAACACTAGTCAAATAATATCTCGAGCACAACCGATTTTTTGAGAACACTAGCCAAATAATATTGAGAACAAGCTTTTTTCTTATTTCAGTTTGTTAGTCAAATAACACCCGAGCACAACCGTCTTCTTGAACGCACTAGTCAAATAATATCTCGAGCACAACCGATTTTTTGAGAAAACTAGCCCAATAATTTTGAGCACAAGCTTTTTTTTTATTTCAGTTCGTTAGTCAAATAACACCCGAGCACAACCGTCTTCTTGAACGCACTAGTCAAATAATATCTCGAGCACAACCGATTTTTTGAGAAAACTAGCCAAATAATTTTGAGCACAAGCGTTTTTTTATTTCAATTCGTTAGTCAAATAACACCCGAGCACAACCGACTTCTTGAACGCAATAGTCAAATAATATCTCGAGCGCAAGAATTTATCCTTTTTTTTTTCAAAAGGAAGAAAATTTTGAGAAGTTGAAATCTGCGAATGCCACGTCTCAAAAAATATCAACTACTGTCAAATACAGACATGCCATCATAAATACAGTGGCATCGTTATTCCAAAATTGAACACGCCTTTGAAATAAATATTTTTCTGCTTTAAAGAAAGAAAAAACAAATTTACATCCCAGAAAGTGAGATATTGGAGCCTATTAAATAGTGTACATTTTTTTTTTTTTTTTTTTTTTTTTTTTTGAAGCAGTTGACAGTTATTAAATTTTTGGAATGTTCACAAAAATTGATTTTTCAAAATTTACTAACTCTTTTGAACAAGTCAACAGCTAATTCAAGTATTTGGAATGTAAAAATTTTTTACTGACGAAAATTAATCATTTTAAATGTATCGAATCTTTTATGAAAATATTTGGCAAAAATTCTTAGAAGTTAGAACGTCCGCAGAATCAATTTCGCACGACTTTCATTGACAACAACCAACAACGTATCGAATATTTTATAAAGTAGAAGTTCTTAGATTGTGAACCGTTCACAAGAATCAATTTTGCAAAACTTCTAAATCCTTCATAAAAGTAACTCGAGTATTTGGAACACGGAACGATCTTTACCGACAAAAGAAAATCAATTCTAAATGAATCGAATCTTTCTGAAGAAGGCCGCACAAAGCGATCAATGCTTCCGTTTTCTGACAAAAATCAATCTCTCACCATTCGAGTGGGGATCATGAGCAGCCGGTGGGTCCAATCCTTCTGTCCACCCGCTGACGATATTCCACAGACGACATTTTCTAATCGCTCCTCTCCGAGCGCCGAGTAAAAAGTCCACTGAACTCGTCGAATCGAACGACGGGTGCTTTTCGAACGGAATGAGGCCAGCTCTTGGATGTGAGCCAACGGGGCATGAGGACGGGGGAGGGGAGGGGGTGACGTCACGGGTGACGTAGCGACGGGATGCGAGAGATCGGTGCTCAACTCCTTCTTTCACTTTCCCTCATCTGTTCGGCGCGCATCCTTCGAGAGCTCTGCCTAGAGCCCCTTGAAAAGGGCAGGCTGACTTGTCCGACATTTTGGTTCCAAGACAAAATTGGATCCAACCTCGGTTTCTAGTATTTATAAATTCGTTATAATATTCACTGGTTGCTATGTCGTAAAACAATGGATGATAAGTTGAGTAAAATGTCACTTAGGGGGTCCGGGATACATTTTGAAAATTTTTTTATTACAGTCGAGACCCGACTTACGCGAGGGATGCGTTCCAAGACACCTCGCGTAGGTCGGAATCTCGCGTTGTGGAACAATGTATGTTTAATAATTTTTTATAAGCATACCCAATTGTTTCAGACGTTTGTAAACACCTCTCAGACTGTTTCAAACCATTTATTAACTATATATTGCAGTATCTTTTACAAAGAACCGTTTTTCTGTATTTTAGAATGAGCGTTATTATTTGACATGAAATTCTGTAATTTAGCACAAACAGTGGCGTACTGGGCCGCCGGGATACCGGGAAAATTCCCGGTGCGCCGGTGTCCTTAGTGCGCCGGTGTCTAAGTCTTTTTTTTTTATAGGATTTTGTTCTGGATATTACGGCGCCATTTACCATAAGATTTATTGTGTGAAATGAACAAGTTAGACGACCGTACTTCTTCATAGGATTTTTTTTATAGTACAATAAGTAGCACCGACTTGAACTCAAATGAAACTAATAAATCTTTCCATTTAAATTTTTGTCTATTACCGTGGTTACAAGATTTTGTGAACCAAGGCGCCTATTTTGAACATCTAACCTTCCTACGGCGCCCTTCACTATATAACTCAGTGGCAAGGCAAGGGTTTTAGTCCGGGAGGGGGGGGGGGACTGAGGTCGAATTTTTTTAGATCGTCTTGATGTCGGTTCCAACGAAGTAAAAGAAAAGCAAAAACTTTGGTTTCATCAAATTTGCGGGCGGGGAGTGCGGCTGCAGACTGCAGCCACACACACAAAAAACACGTAGCTCCTTCCCTGGACTCGCCACTGATATAACTAATCATAACTAACAGCGAAAAATTAATAAAACTGAAATAACAGCATTGCACAGCCCTTTAGTGTTATTCATGATTCAGGAGCACCGCGGAATATTTCAATAGTTTCATAATTCTCTTATAGTAAAGTAATTGCAAATTTCGTGGCGCTGGCGTGGCGCCCCCATGAAGACTTCACGTTGCTCTGATTCCACCCTCCTCTTTTTTTGTTGCTTAAAAAATATTTTTTTCCCTTTGACGATTTTTCTACTCTCTTATCCTGACACCTGGAAATTCTGAAGTGCATAAGTTTTACGGCAATCCTTTAATCGCTAATTTTTCAAAACGAGTAATAGGGAAGCTTTCGATTTTTCAATTTTATTTTTATATGATAGAGTAACATGTATGAACATCATAGATGGAAAAATTTTTGCGATACGATAAGTAGTTTTTTTTTAATTAATTTTTAAAGTTCAAGCGCTTCTGACATCAAATGGCATAGGAAGTGACGTCATGCGCTCTTCCGATACGGGAGAAGCCGACGTGCTTCGAAGTTGACTTCGAAGACGAAACGTAAAAGGCTTATCACCTCGCATTTAACTCCTACCGTTTCTGGAACATTAAACCTCTCATCCTCTCGGAAATATTCGAATATCATCATTGATGTTACTTGAGGAAGATTATTTAGATTGTGCTTTAACGAATCCGGCCTCCATAGTGTGTTCAAAAGAATTATTGAATTTCTAAAAAATAAAAATATCAGCGCGCTCAAAATGTCCCTAGCGAAAACAAGGGATCTTCGGCGGAAGGCTGCCGTGACGTAAGCTCGTGACGTTTCAGAAGAGCGCACTTTTGCGCGTGGATTTTTAAAAATTCATTAAAAATCAATCACGGTGTTTTAAAATTCGGCGATGGTGAATTTTTTTGTTTTGAGAGTCAATTAACAATATCCAATAGTCAAAATATGAACATTTAATAGGTTGCAACTTCCCTATTGTTGTTTGTTTTTGACCGCTTCAATATTTCTACCATAATTATGAGCTCATTTGTTTAAATGTTAAATTTATTTTTATTTAATATTTGTTTAAGGTTTTGAGCAGTTATGAGGGGCTTATATCCTGATTTTTATAATAATGTTGAAAATATTTTCACCTTTTTAAATTTGAGCACACATTTTTTATTTATTTTAACAAAGATTCTTTGGTCTCTTGGGCCGTGGGTCCCTCTGCGGTGTGCCCCGCTCCCCGTACTGCGGCGTCTGCGGTTACGTAGATCCGGGCTGCCCCCTTCCCCCCATTTTCTCAGGTCTTTAAGGATATTTTTTTATGCTCTGTTGCAGGCGAATAGTTTCTTGAAGGGTCCGTTTTTGCCAGCTTGAATTTTGAAAAGACAGGATATAACAGAAACTTTTTACAATTTACGATGAAAAAAGTATTGATGAACTCTGTGAAGTTAAGAAATGAGACGACTTTTATCATTGTGAAGATATTTATTAAATTATTCCTTTAAACTTTATGATAACCTTTTACTTATTTTTTAGGAAAATGTCCGCTTTTCCTTTTAAAGAAGCATCCTTATGTACATACATTGATAATTCATAATTTCTCTTATCTGATTCCACAATTGCCATTATTGACTTCAGCTCATTTACTTATTTCGTAAAATTCGTTCACAATTATTTATAGATTTTCCGTTATTTTCAGATAACATTATATTACGTTTTTATGTTTATGTTTATCCATGTTACTTTAGCTTTGGATGTGGTAATAATTTGATTAAAAGAGCAATTTCTTGTACACTATGATACGGTAATCACATTTTTTCAACTTAATTTTAGATCCAAAAGAATCATATTTTCCTTTTATTATAATGAAATATTTAATGTTATAAATTGTGTATCGGTAATCAATATTATTTTAATTCGTTCAAAAGAAGCAGTAAAATCAATGACATCAGTCATGTAATCAGTTAAAGTAGAAATGTCATAAAAGCTTTACAGGTTCCTTTGGCAAAATTTCTATGCAATTATTAGAGATTTTTTGGTTGGAGGGCAGTGTCTCAGTCAGTGTAACCAGAAGGGGGGCTCACAGCGTCACAGACCTCCCCAGAATGCTGAGTTGAATGTTTTTTAAAACCGTTCTTCATTATTCAATAACGCGTATTGGGGAAAACAAAGTGATTTTAATTAAAAAAGAAAAATAATAATACTGTCGAGGGAAAATCTTAATTTATTTTTAAAAAATCTTTGAATGAAAAATATTCAATAGTTACTTTTTATTGGTCAGTTAATTATCCCCCCTCCCCCATTCCTTTCCTTTTTTTCTAGTTCGACTGTAAATAAGAAAGTCTTCGAAATGTATCTCTTCCGAAGCTCCCCCCCCCCCCCCACACACCGAAAGCATTATGTATCATCTTAAATTTCGTTTCCAAATCTTCAATTCCGCAAAATTTTATGGGGACGCCCCAAATGCCCAGAAAGTTCGAAAATTGCGTTTTTGGAGCTTTATTTTCGAAAACTTACCGGCTCTTGGGTTACAAAATATGGTATTACAATAGCGTTTTTAAGACGTCATTTAAGGAGAATATACGGGCAAGGGTCCCCGAACCACCTTCCTCTAATTATATAAAATTAGGTTCTTTAGACTACACTTGCAAAAAAAAAAAGCGGAATAGCCCCTGAATACAAAATATTCCTTCTGTTTAAGGACCATAATTTCGAAAAAATTTTCAGGGAAGAGCTCCAGAACCTCCTTTTCGTAAAATCTTCAAAATTTGTCGACAATTGCGTCTTTGAAACTTCAATTTCGAAAAATTGGAAGGGGAGGAATAATTGATTTCGATCTATTGAAAAAAAAAAAGATCGGGGTCACTCCCTGAAGCTCCATTTTTTAACCAAAAGTCAATAAATATGGCGTATAATCGCGTTTTTAAAGCTTCAATTTCTAGAATTTTTAATGTGCTCAAAAAAAAAAAAAAAAAATGCGCCACTGTTGGAGGGGTGTTCTAAGACTAATCACACCGAAAGCCGATGTAACAGAGGTAACAAAGTATTATCTTTTCTCCTCCGTGGCTCTATCTCTCTGTCGACTGCAGCCATTGATTTGTCGACCCCAAAACAATTTTTACTCTGTGTTATCTTAATTTTCAGTTGAAGTATATACCTTAAAAAACTTAGTTGATCCATTTTATTTTCTGATATTTTTGTAGTAACGATTTCCCCCTTATAAGGCTTCAAAATGCATAATTTTACATCGTTTTTTGAAAATTTCCTCCGGGGGAGCTCCGGACCCCCTAAATTTTAAAGCATTACATATCTCACTAAAAGGGAAACCCTGCACTACTCTTCTAATAAAATTCCCTCTGTTAAGGTCAATTAAAAAAAAAAAGATAACAGGTAAAAACATTATGATCCTAAGAAAGACAACTCCCCCCCCCCAAAAAAAATACCCCAAAACTCCCAAATAAAAATTTTAGTGCCCCTCTCGTGGGAACACCTATGCAAGAAATTTTGTAGTTAGTAATGAGCAATGACACGCGAAAACATTTTCTCCTCCCTTACTCCCCTCGTTGTATACATCTACAATGGGTAAATAGGTTGAGAAATATCATGCGCTCCTTTGAGGGGTCCAGTCCTGCCCTGCTTTTTACTGTCCATTGCCCCCTGAAAAAACTGTCTTTGTATCCACCCTGTACACCCTCTACTTTTTTAACTTCGCGGCAGCCCAGGGAACACTCCCGACTGTACCACACATTTATAAACGTCTAAAACAGCGTTTCCAAGTTATCAATTTAAAAACTTTGTGGGAGAGCCTCCTCTTGTGTTTTGTGGGAGAGCTTTCCGTCAACGTGAATCCTGTTACAAATTTATAAGACCTCGTCTAAAGTTTTTAGAAGTTCGAACATCAATTTCGAAACATTGCCGAGGATGAGTACCTGATCTGCATTTCTTCCTTTCTAATCCAGTCAATGAAGGTAAAAAATAGGCTTTGTCTCAACTAATTAAGGGAAAGCTGAATTTTTGCAGGATGTTAGCACACCAAGTATACACTAAAAAAACACAAAGTCCCGACCCCTCCCCTCTTGCTTTCCTCCCCACCCTCTCCGAAACATTACAAGAGCAGTGCTATGATTAAAACATTTCCGTGTCGTAACTAATTAAGAGAAAGCTGAATTTTCGCAGGATGTTAGTGCTTAAAGTATACACTACAAAAACACAAAGTCCCGACCCCCATCCCTCTTGCTTCCTCCCCTACCCCTTCCGAAACATTGCAAGAGCAGTACTATGATTATACGCTTTTCGTGTCGCTAAAAATAAGGGGAAAGCTTTTTTTTTTTTTTGCAGGATGTTAGTATTTAAACTATCCATTAAAAAATCAATGTCCCAACCCCCCTTTTGCTCCCCCCCCAACCCTTCCGAAATATTGCAAGAGCAGTACTATAATTATACGCTTACAACTCAAAAATTAATGATGTCACCGGGGAGTTCCTTTTTTTATTTCATTCATAATAATACCATATATTATACCATTATAAACCAGTGGTGCCTAACCTAAGGCACGGGGGACACATCCGGCCCGCGAAGCTGATCCGTGTGTCCCGTCGTTTTAAAACGTTACAACTCGAAGAGTGCGATTAATGACAATGTTACAAATTAGGAGCCAAATATTTAGAAATAGGTTTCTGAAAAACAAGTTGCATTCAACAAAATAAGCATCGAGTAATGATAACAACAATTATTGATTTGCAATTTTTTTTTTCCTTTTCCGTATTTTTCCATTTCATTTAAAAAAGAGTAAAATCTTTTGAAATTTTATATGTGCTCTAGCTCGCGAGAACGATTTTACTTGTATATGCGGCTCTCTGGAAGAAAATGTTGAGGACCACTCTTATAAACAAATTATATTACGTAACACTTTTTATGCAGATAGCTCAGTTTCACTATTTTAATAATTTAATCATATACAGAAAACGCACTACAAAAAGTAACTTCAACAAATTATAGCTTTTTATCTATACGTTTTGGGAAGAAATGTTTGGAAAAAATTTGTAGGTAATAATTTAATGACAGTCATATAGTTGAAATGGAGCAACAATATAATGACGTTCACTTTAAGTCTTACTACCATTGTACAATTTTTTGTCAGCAAAGTTTATAGTTCGTTTGTGTCACCGATAGTAGTCTGCAAAATAATGTCAATGTTTGGCTAACTATTTAAGTCTTGCATAAATAAATAAGGGATACAGTAAAACCTTTCAAGAGTTGACCACCCTTGTAAGTTAACCACCTGTCTAAGGTGACTGCTTTTTTCAGGTACAGAATTAGTCCTATATCATATGAATTAACATTTATAAGTTGACCACCTGTTTAAGTTTGACCACTAAAATAGTGCACAGCAAGTGGTCAACTTTCACAGGTTTCACTGTAGTATATTTCAACTGATTATTTCCTCGCAGCGGATATTATTACTGTTTAATATTACTTTTGGTTACTATTTTTAGTCTTTTATAAGGGGTCATCTTCTAATATTTCGTTGGTTTGGTCCGAAAATATTGTTACAGTGCATTGCACTACAGTGTCCACACACTGACGTGCAATGGAATCAAGCTTTACAACACATACAGTTTGTAACTCATAAAGTTTTACAATTGCAAAATATTAGTTGGAGAAGTGCACTTAGAGCAGAGGTAATCTCCATGAGCTT
Organism: Uloborus diversus; assembly: GCF_026930045.1. Classification (NCBI taxonomy): domain Eukaryota; kingdom Metazoa; phylum Arthropoda; class Arachnida; order Araneae; family Uloboridae; genus Uloborus; species Uloborus diversus. The sequence continues at coordinate 3,643,392 of NW_026557876.1, forward strand.
AGGAAGCAGTCTGTTGCTTGAAGTAAATTGACAACCCGACTCTTCTGGGGGAAGTTTAAAACCTAACGAAGTTTGAATCTGGTGGTAAACACAAGGTACACTCTGGTGGTAATAAAAAAAGAAACTCCACAGTAACATGATTGATTTTTGAGCTGTAAGCGTATAATCATAGTACTGCTCTTGGAATGTTTCGGAAGGATTGGGGGGGAGGGGGGAGGTACATTGATTTTTTTAGTGTAAAGTTTAAATACTAACATCCTGCAAAAAAAAAAAAAAAAGCAGCTTTCCCCTTATTTTTTGTGACACGAAAAGTGTATAATCATAGTACTGCTCTTGCAATGTTTCGGAAGGGGTGGGGGAGGAAGCAAGAGGAATGAGGGTCGGGACTAGTGTTTTTTTTTTTTTTTTAGTGTATACTTTAAGCACTAACATCCTGCAAAAATTCAGCTTTCTCTTAATTAGTTGCGACACGAAAATGTTATAATCATAGCACTGCTCTTGCAATGTTTCGGAGGGGGTGGGGAGAAAAGCAAGAGGGGTGGGGGTCGGGACTTTGTGTTATTTTAGTGTATACTTTATGTGCTAACATCCTGCGAAAATTCAGCTTTCTCTTAATTAGTTACGACACGGAAATGTTTTAATCATAGCACTGCTCTTGTAATGTTTCGGAGAGAATGGGGAGGAAAGCAAGAGGGGAGGGGGTCGGGACTTTGTGTTTTTTTAGTGTATACTTCGTGTGCTAACATCCAGCAATAATTCAGCTTTCCCTAAATTAGTTGCGACACGAAACCTTTATTGACTGGGCTATTCAGGTTATCAAAGATAGCTTAAGTCTGAAATTACGTTTATGTGATTTCAATTTCAAAATTTTTCGGGGAGAACCCCTCAAACGCAATGTTCACCCCTCATTAAAGAGCGTCTAAAAATTCCGATTTAAGACCTCAATTTTGAAAAAATTTCCAAGGAAAGTCCCCGAAATCCATGTTTTTAACTGATGTCATCAAAGTATGACAGACGAAGGCGTATTTAGGATTTCAATTTTGAATAATTTCCGCGAACGTGCTCCATACTCTATTCCTGCCCATTATTATTAAAAAAAGTCTCTTTTTTATCTTTAAGGACTTGAATTTGTAAACATTATCGGAGGAGAATTCCCAATCTTCATCCCTGAAATCATCAAAGATGGTCTACATTGCGGTTTCAGGACTTTAATTTCAAAAAAAAATCCGCAGAAAAAGTTCTGAACAACTCATTTCCCACATCATTAATTTTGTTTTTAGAACCTAGTTTTTAAAAATATTCTGGAGGAGAACCTCTGAACTCAGCATTGCTCCAAAATTGCTGAAAAAACGTCTGAATTTTCGTTTTTCAGACTGTAATATGGAAAAAATTCCGGGCGAAATTTTCCGAAACATAACCCTTCTAACTTCGCCTAAGATAGCTTACTGTATTGCGTATTTGAGACATATTTCGAAAAATTTCTAAGAAGAGTCTCAAACCTCATTCCTTCCCCGTTTACTAACGTTGTCTAAGATTTTCCTACAATCGTGTTTTGGACTTCAATGTCAAAAAACTTCCAGTTGAGCATACCCTCCCCCCCCCCCCCAGAACACCCGTCTTTCTAACATCAACGAAGGAAGTAAAAAAAGAAACTTTCTCTCATTTCGACAAACGCGAGGGGGCACAAAAGCTTCAGTTATCCGAGGGCACTGAAGATTATCTACTCCTCTGATAGGAAATTCGTCAATTTTAATTTATGAGTTGAGCTTGGTGGAGAAGGGGTGTGGGGGAGTTACGAAAATAGGGCAAGGCGCCGGTCAAGTGTTTTTCCCGGTACATATTGTCGACCCAGTACGCCACTGAGCACAAAATCAATGATTAATGGGGTAGAGAAACTTAAAGCAGTATGGCACTTACAGTATGTACACTACAGCATTATTATTGTACTTAACAGTATAGATATAGTAAATATATTTGTAATTTAAAAAATGGAGAAGGTTTATGCAGCGCGATCAACGTTCAAGGTATTTTATCAACGTTCACATGTAAAATGAAAAAAAAAAAAGTTAAGAATCCGAGCGGTAATTTGTATAAACTAAAGCAAAGCGTTGTGTAAACTAATACAGTGGGTGAACTCCGCTTTTAGTGATGCTAAAGGGATGAAAGTCCATTCACAAAAGCAATATTTAGTGTCAACGAAGCCCATTCTAATGCTCCGCCGCTCTTTTCCGAAAAATTTCCTATTGCAGGCGAGTCATTTGTGTCCGCATTAAAAAATTCATTACTCACGAAAAACTCGCGTTATAGCCATTTCGCGTAAGTCGGATCGCGTTGTAGCGGGATCCGACTGTATATACTTTAGAGTTTTGAATTTTTTTACACTGATTCACCATCTAATTAATAAGCAAAATCACAAAATAAATATGAAAGAAAAAATTTTTTTATTTAAATTTAATTTTTTTTTTTTTTAATGGGGTTGCTTTAAATTGCTATAACTCAAAATATTGTTGGTCAATTTTCAATTTTTTTTTTCAAAAAAGTATGCACAAATATCTAAGCTTTAGTTTTTATTCGGCGATTTTAAAAATATTAATAGATAAAAAGTATTTGAAGAAAAATTCAAAGATACTTTTTTAAAAAAAAAAAAAGTCATAATTTTTGCAGTAAACGTTTTTTTCAAACTCGCCGAATAAAAGTAAAGTAAACTGTTTGAAAAAGATATGCTCCAAATTTCATTACTCTATCTTCATTGGTTCCTGACTCATAAGAGTTTGAATGCAAGAAATCGGGAAAAATTGCATCATGGTGAAAAACGCGTTTAAAGTTTTAAAGTTAAGTACACATTAGTTAGGTGCGGGCAACAAAAAGAATTATATCTTTTGTTCTAATAAAGACAGAAACACGATTCGAACGTCCTTTTAAGCAGAAAAAACGGAGTAATTTTTTTAAATGATACAGAAAATTGTAAAATTTGACAATTTTTGTGTCCCGGACCCCTTAAGGTGAATCTGGAATGATAACCTAGTTCACAAATTCAACAAAAGTGTATCGGGAAATCTTGACTTTAATGAACCTTATTTTCACACCTTACTTGTTTTTATTAAATCTTCTTCATTTGCACAGAATACAATAATCAAACATCAATCAGGCAACACATCTACACATGAAATACACCGCCAGCTCAGTCAATTCCAGCCGAGGACTGCAGTTTCGTGCTTATTAGCACTCATCAGCCTGGCATAGGACTAACTGAGCTTGGAGGCGGAAAACCTCTTAAGGAAGCCAAGAGTGCCAAACAAACTGGTAGCTAATACAGAATTAGCAATGACCAGACGAGTGACCGAAACAATGGTTCGGTTCAACTCGAATATTGCAGGTATATTCAGTAAGTTACCGCCCTATAGCCGCACCTTACCGCCCTATACCGCCTTTTAGCTCAGTTGATCCTATGCCGGGCTGATGAGTGCTAATAAGCACGAAACTGCAGTCCTCGGCTGGAATTGACTGAGCTGGCGGTGTATTTCATGTATTTCTGCCTTAGCCCTGGCTATAGGGCGGTAACTTACTGAAGAACACATCTAAAGCTCTGACACCAATTTTCTGCAACGAGGATTTTGTACAAATACTATTTTTTCCCGACGGCAAATTTGGAACCAAAATGTCGGATAAGTCAGCTCTCCTTATATAGGGGCCGTAGCTCTGAACGCTGAGATACAATAGGAAAGTTGCAGCCTATTAAATACAGTCAAACCTTCATATATCGAACTTCCACATATCAAAATTTTCTATATATCGAAATCCCAGCAAATTTCTATGTTCATTACATAGAAAAATTGTTTCTATGTATCGAAAAAATCTCTATACATCGAAAAAAAATTAAAAAATTTCGAGACATTCGTAGATTTTTTTTTTTTTTTTCCACTTTAGACTTTGTCTCATGAAAAATGAAGGTTAGGGGAGAAAATTATGTTTATTAAAGGTTGCTACGAAACTCATAAGGAAGCTGGGGTTGAGGGTTGTGTAGATAGGTCGTTGTTTCGTTCTATTATTCTTAAATTCCCTCTAGTTTATTTCAAATATCTTAGTTGTAACCAGTAACACTGTAAAATCAGTTTCAAGTTATCCTTTTTGTCTGTTGATTATCATTCCTAGTCCTTTTAGCTTCAGTAAAAATCATTCAAGTTAAGTAGATCGATTTTTTACTTTTCTCTCGATTACTGTCAAAACGAACCCCCCCCCCCCCCTAATGTTGCGAATCAAGTTAATTGCCGAAGAATGAAGATGTATGACGGCGCAAAAATGTAATTTCTGTTAATTTTTTATTTCTCAACTTTCATTTAATACTATGCTCGAATAAATTAGAAATTGGGTTTTATATACGAAAATTAGCTTTAATTTTAATGTTTTAGGAGATTTTTATGATAAAATAAAATAATTCCCATGTATCAAAATTTCTATATATCGAATTTTTTTCCGGCAATTTGCTACTTCGATATAGAGGTCCGACTGTACTAGTTTTTTCGCCCGACAATTTTGGAACCAAAATGTCGGATAAGTCAGCCCCCCTTACATAGGAGCCTTAGCTCTGAACGCTGAGATACAATAGGGAAGTTGCAGCCTATTAAATATTCCCATTTTGACTATTAGATATTGTTAACAGACCCAGACCCTCAAAACTCAGGAAAAAGCTTACGGTCCACCACATGAATTTTCTGCAAGAGTTTGTTTTCTTATCATTAACCGTTTTCCTGCTGTACATTTTTGGAAACAGTCAATTTCAGGACGTAGCTGCGCGATCTACCTCGAAAGTAAAAGTTGGCGCATGTTTGACAATCAGGCTGAAACAATAACAATAGCGTAAAATCTCCCATCAAAGCGCAGAAAAGAGCAATCCCGGGACCTAAAATTTCAATTTAGAAAACGCTTTGGATTTTTAAAAAATATCAAAAATTTAGTTATTGTTGTTGATAAGAGTAAATATTCCGTTTCACGGATTTTACGGCAAAAACTAATCTTAGGGGGTTTCCGCACCCTATTTATCCCCCCCGTCCGTATGTATGTGCGTATGTGTGTATGTATCTCGCGTAACTCCAAAACGGTATGTCCTAGAAAGTTGAAATTCGGTACGTACACTCCTAGTGGGGTCTAGTTGTGCACCTTTCCTTTTGGTTGCATTCGGATGTTCCTAAGGGGGTCTTTTGCCCCTTTTTGGAGGGAAATCATTGTTAATTTCGATGTAAACTCAGTGGTGGTATAATTTGGCGGACACTTGGCGATATATCGGCAGTCTTTTGGTCGCCAAGTTTTGTCGCCAACTTGGCGGACACGGCGATATATCGCCAGTCTTTTGGTCGCCTTTTGTCGCCAACTTGGCGACAAATTTGGCGTTTTTTTTTTTTTAATCTGTTTTAGTTTGGCCACTGTTGGTGATATTTAGAGAGTAAACTATTGAATCACATTAAAACTGCCAGTAATGGGGAAATGACATTAAATTGGAGTAAAAGGAAGTCATGTGATGCACACATTAGCTCGTTTTAATTCTCTCTTCACACCCCCGATATTACCAATAACCCCGATTTAACATATGAAAGTTCCGGTCCCGATGAATGCGTTAAATCGGAATCCGACTGTATGATTTAAAGAAACCCAATTGAGTGTCGTCCATAACGTTAACTTCTAATTCAAAGCACCTGGCGACGAAAATACAGTTGGCTCTCTGTTTAACGACGCTCTATTTAACGACTTTCTCTATTTAACGACGGCTTTTCACGGTCCCAGATGGTCCAGTGTAGTGTTAAAAGCGTTCTATTTAAGGACGCTTTCTACTTAAGGACGGTTTTCTGTGGTCCCTTGAAAGTCGTTAAACAGAGAGTCAACTGTACCTCCGCCGCGTATTTTTTAGTTTATCAATTAGAGCTGAAACGGGAGTGGAAACTTTTCCAGTCACACTTCGTTACCTGAACAATAAAGCGATTCATTTCGGAAGATAATGTTCTTTTTTATCTTCCGCCCTCGCCTTTTCTATTCTCTCCACGTGACGCGGCTGTTGATTTTTCTCTCTTTTTTTTTTTTTTTTTTCCAGATCAGCGACCTCGAAAATAAACACGTTTATCGTCAGCCCAGTTGCGACACAGGCGAACATTTGTGACTTCTGTAGCGGACAGGAAAACCTTCCATCGTACTGAAAGATTGAGCGAAGCCTCGCAGGCGTTGCGTTGCAAGAAGAAAAATAATAACTTTAACTTTCAATCAAGGGCGGATCCAGAAATTGTTCAAGGAGGGGGCGATTGTTTTTCACTCTTTACTCTGTAGAGCTTCAGTTTCTAAAAGATTTCGAAGTATTGTACCGAACCCCATTGCTTACCCTTATGTAATCAAAGGTGTCCTACAGTTGTGTTTCTTTCAAAAAATATCCATTGTAAGCTTTTGAACCTATCCCTAATATCATCTAAGGTCGTCTAAAATTGAAATTGAAACTTCACTTTCGGAAAAAATTGAAAGTTCTGGTCCATATCCGCAGAGTAATAAGAGATGTGCTACAATTGTGTTTTCAAGACTTCAGTTCCGGAAATATTCCGGGGAAGAGCTCCCTTTGTTCTAATACCATCGACTATTAGGTAAAATTGCTTTTTAATACGTATCGGAAAATATACACAAAGAAAGTTCCAGTCTCTCGGCTCAAGGAGGGGGCGATCGCCCCTATCGCCCCTCCCTTGTATCCGTCCTTGCTTTCAATTTAGAATTCCATCAATAAGAATTTTAACAAAGATGGCGGAATAAGTTTGGTGTAAAAAAGGCGCTTGATATTTTGGTGATAGATTGTAAATAAATGTATATATTTATATGCTTTTTAATTCTCCGGCTTAATATTTTTATTTATTCAACCTTCTGATTAATTGTTTGATGTTCGATGATAATAATGTAACGGATTCGGTGCGACTTCCACTTTCTTGAAATGAAAACACAGTTCTTGATAAAAACACAGGAAATTTATTTACACTATGTACAGGAAAGATCGTCAACAACTGCTAAATTATTCATCAGCAATTAAGCAATTATCACACAACACCGTAAACTCAACGTTTACACACGTATTTACTTCCAAATACGAAAACAACACAGCGAAATGCCTCGCTATAAACAGAGCAAATACACACTCTCAGTTCGAAATCCTCAATCGAAACTCCCTTTTTATCCATCGCTAACGGCTTAAATACACCGAAAAGAAATTTCTCAAATATTCCACACGCTTCTGTAAAGTAGTAGACCGTTATCAAATTTTATCAATGAACAAAAAGGAAATAGGGGTCGTATACTTTAGCTATATGAAAAAGGGGATGTATATTCATTACGGGAAACTATTTACAGGTTACGTTCCTACAATAATTACTATTTACAGAATTTGTAACATTGCCCCCTTCCTAAGGACTGCACGTCCCGGCCAGTACAATCCCCAGAAAGGGTGCCAAACTTCTATCACAAGTTTACAAATATACACATTAATTAATAACTAACAGATACAGAAAACACAATAATAACAAGATATATTACTAAACATTAAAAGCAAAAATTATCTACAACTTTTATGTTATCAACCATGGTTGTTTACGTAATACTCATGAACTATGGCCATAGTATGGGGCTAACCGATCATAATGTACAACCCTAGGTTTTGCATTAGGTGATTTTTGGATCCTCACTACGACGTCATTCAGTCGGTTAACGACTTTGTAGGGTCCATCCCAATGCGACTGCAATTTGGGTGAAAGACCTTTCCGTCGGATGGGATTCCATAACCAAACCTTGTCGCCTTCGTTGAATTCATGTCCAGTAGACCTTGTGTCGTATCGGGTCTTCATCTTCTCCGCCGCGATGTTGATTCGCTCTCGTGCGAAGTTATGAACGTCTTCCAACCGGGCCTGGAGTTCCTGGATGTACTCCTCAGGCGATGAAGGCGCATCCGGAGGACGACCGAAGACGAGATCACAAGGTAGCCGAAGCTCTCGTCCGAAGAGCATCTGAGATGGGGCATATCCGGTAGTCTCGTGGACAGCACTGCGGTAGGCCAGCAGTAACAAAGGTAGCTTCTTGTCCCAATCCTGTTGATTTCTGGATACCATAAGTGAGAGATTATTCAGGATTGTGCGGTTAAATCTCTCCACCATGCCGTCCGATTGTGGGTGTAGTGGTGTTGTCCTAGTTTTCTCAATTCCGAAAATTTGACATAGGCCCTTAAACACAGCAGAGATGAAATTCCTCCCTTGATCGGAATGAATCTGCAAAGGTGTTCCATATCTCGAGATCCAATGTTGGACTAGAGTCTCTGCTACGGTGGTAGGCTCTTGATCTGGAATGGGATATGCTTCCGGCCATTTGGTGAAGTAGTCGATGGAAACAAGAATGTATTTGTTCCCATCAGCAGTTCTTGGTAGAGGACCCAGGATGTCGATCCAAATTCGTTCGAAAGGAGCTCCAACGTTGTACAGATGTAGCTTCCCTCTGCTTCTCTTCTTCGGTCCTTTACGAGCAGCACAGGCGTCACAAGAACGGCACCACTTCTCCACGTCATCCTTCGCCTTGCTCCAGAAGAAGCGCTCCCGAACTTTATTGAGGGTTTTCAAGACACCAAAATGTCCTCCAGTCGCACTACTATGTATTTCTTTCAGAACATCTGAAATCCTGGATCGGGGAAGTAGTAACTGCCACCTAGATGTCTTGCCGTCGTCAGATTCCCATTTCCGGTGTAGCACGCCGTTCCGTAAATGGAGTGAGTTCCATAAAGCCCAGTATCTTTTTGTTGCAGGACTGAAGATGGAAACGTCCTGCCAGCTAGGGCGTCGACTGTCACTTTCCATGAACTCTAAAATTGGTTTTATGTCGGGGTCTTCAAGTTGATCTTTTCGAACTTGGTCATCACTCCATGGATCAGGTTCTGATGATGTTGGAGTCACTGTCACCTGATAGGCGGTAGGGCTAGTCGTTCCATACTGTTTCTCGATTCGGGAACAATAGTGGCAGTTCTCAGGACAGGGTCTCCTTGATAAAGCGTCGGCATTACCGTGAGATAACTCTTTTCGATGCTTGATCTCCATGTCATATTCCTGGAGCCGCTGTATCCATCTGGCTATCTGGCCTTCCGGATTTTTGAAGTTCAAAAGCCAAGTTAATGAGGCATGATCTGTCCGAAGCAGAAATTTTCGGCCGTAGAGGTAATGATGGAAGTGTTCTACAGCTTTCACTATGGCCAGTAACTCCTTTCTGGTGACGCAGTAATTTCGCTACGACTTGGATAAGCATTTGCTCCAGTAAGCGATGACATGTTCATTTCCGTCAATTTCTTGGGATAAAACAGCTCCGATGCCCTCGTTGCTCGCATCAGTGTCCAGGATGAAGGATTTTTCAGGCTGAGAATAGGCGAGGATAGGCGTTGATGTTAAAGCCTCCTTCAGTCGTAGAAATGCATCTTCGCATTCTTTGGACCATTCAAACTTTTGCTTGCTCTCCGTCAGCTTATGCAAAGGTCGTGCAATGTTGGAAAAACCCTTTACAAACTTCCTGTAGTACGTGCAGAGCCCCAGGAAACTTCGCAGCTGATGGATGTTTTCGGGACGACTCCAACTCTTGACTGCAGATACCTTTTCTGGATCGGTTTGTACACCTTCAGAAGAGATGATGTGACCAAGGTAGTTCACTTCCCGGCGGAACAAATTACATTTGGACGGGCTTAACTTCAGATTGGCTTCCTTAAGCTTCTGCAGCACCTTCCTAAGATTTGCCAGATGTTCTTCGAAACTGCGTCCCACGATGATGATATCGTCTAAGTAGACCAGACAGGATTCGTAGGAAAGTCCTCTTAACACTGTCTCCATAAGACGCTCGAACGTAGCTGGTGCATTGCAGAGGCCGAAGGGCATCACTTTAAACTGCCATAAGCCTTGTCCAGTTGTAAACGCTGTCTTCTCTCGGTCATCAGGGTGTATCTCAACCTGCCAGTAGCCGCTCTTCAAGTCCAGGGTCGAAAACCACTTGTGTCCGGAAAGAGTGTCTAAGGTGTCGTCTATCCGTGGAAGAGGGTAACTGTCTTTCTTGGTGATTTCATTCAGTCGTCGGTAATCGACACAAAATCTAGTGGAGCCATCTTTCTTTCGGACCAAGACGATGGGAGAGGTCCAAGGACTGGACGAGGGTTCGATGACATCATTCTCCTGCATTTCTTTCAGGAGGGTCTCAACCTCTTCCTTCTTCGCGAACGGTAGTCGTCTTGGATGCTGTTTAATAGGGGGATGTTCTCCAGTGTAAATCCTATGCTGCGTTAAATTCGTACGGCCAACATCCTCCGATGTAGAGGAAAACAGATGCTTGAAGTCGTCCACCAATTGTTCCGCAGCAGTTCTTTGATCTTTCGATAATGGCGCACTCCCAATTAACTTCGATGTCAAGGACTCAGAAGACACAGTTTCGGGGGAATTGATTCTTCTAATGATGCAGTTTACTGGAGTACAAGTTGCTAACACTTCACCTTTCCGAATATTCCTTGGCCTTTCACTCACGTTGGCGACTCTTACAGGAATTACATCCTTGGAAAAGTCCACAAGCGTAGATGCTACCAGCACTCCTTTTAGGTTATTGCTTAGGTTAGGGTATTCAATGAGTCCAAACCGAAAACTATTGCTTTCTTCAAGGGAGCCAGGTATTAATGATTCTGACCTTGAGGGAATCGATAAATCTGTTTGGGCTATTATTGGATGAGCGGATTTTACATCACTTTCTGCAGGGAAAACGGCTATGTCGTCTCTCATCGAGTGCAGCTCATTGGTCTTGAAGTCGAGAGTGAAGTCATATTCCTTCAAAAAGTCCAATCCGAGAATGAAGGAGTCCGTGATATTAGCGACGAATGCCGTATGATGGTAGGTGGCATTCCCAAACACTATTTCCAAGTCCACTTTACCGTCAATCTCGATTTTGTCACCTGTCACAGTCTGGAGACTTACGCGTGGCGATGTCCACAACAGTTTCAATCCAAATTCACGAGCCACATCTGTCCTAACGATTGTCACATTGGCTCCAGTGTCGACAATCAGTTTGCAAGGATTCCCATTTACATGGGCGTAAATGAAAAGTCCATCACTGCCACTACTAGTAGAGGAAATCTGCAGAGCTCTGGTGGAGGTGATCTCTTTCTCTCGCGTAGCTTGGCTAGCCGGACAACTCCTTCGCAGGTGTCCTTCACTACCGCATTTCCAGCACTTCTGCTCTTGTTTCTTTTGGGCTGTTATGCTGCTCAGATGTCTTGCCAAGTCACCGAGTTGTCTCTCAAGTTCAGCGAGGTGGGACGACCTGGAATCAGACTCATCAGCTTCCTGAGTCCGGATTAGATGGCGATCCACACGGGTTGCTTCTTGGGCGGCCTTGTATCTCATCGCATACACAACAGCAGAATTCAGGTCTTTGACATCCGCCATCCGTAGAGCTTTCTGGATTTCCGGATCTCGAACCCCGTCGATGTAGTAGTTGAGTGCCAGGTTGTCTCGAACATCCGCAGGACAGTCGCAAAAAGCAAGATGAGACAGTCTCTCGACGTGCGCCGCTAGCTCTTGCAGGGTTTCCCCGGTTTTCTGGAAACGGGACTTCAACTGGAGTCGGCTGAAATCTTTCTGGCACTTCTCACCGAAGCGAAGCTCCAACGCAGATGTGAGGGCGGCGAAATCCAGGCGCTGGCTGTCCGGAAGGGTCTGAAGAATGTCCGCTGCGTCACCTCTCAGGGATGCTGCAAGATGGCAGGCCTTGGTAGCAGAGTCCCATCCGTTCGCTTCCGCCACTATCATGAATTGAGTTTTGTAAACCTGCCACGAAGTTTTCCCATCAAATGTGGCAAGTTTAATGGACGGTCGAGCAACAGATGTGGGAGCGCCAAACTGTACAGAGCTGCTTTCCGCGGTCGCCAATCTCCTTTCCACGTCCTTAAAGATCTCTTCTTTAAGTAGATGAAATCTTCTATCTTCTTCTTCAAATTTATTTTCTACAGCGTTGAATCGGCTTTCAACGGTATCAAATTTTTCTTCAATAGCATCAACTCGATGCTCTATGTCATTAAATTTATTTTCCATCTCACAGTCTTTACCGAAATAAGGTCGTTTTTAATTTCTTCTTGGTTAGACGTTAAGTCCATTTTCAGCACAGTTAAATCGCTTTTTAACTGGTCTTGATTTGCCAACAAACTTTCAGTCAAGTCGCTTTTCACAGCATTAATTGCTTCCAGAAGTTGTTTTAATTGGTCATCCATTGCGCGAGTAATCACCATAAAAACAAAGTCTATAAATTCAAACAGTCTTTATGAAAAAATGTCCAAAGTCACACTTACTCCAAGAAAGTCCAGAAGAAGCCCCACGTTGGGCGCCAAATTGTAACGGATTCGGTGCGACTTCCACTTTCTTGAAATGAAGACACAGTTCTTGATAAAAACACAGGAAATTTATTTACACTGTGTACAGGAAAGATCGTCAACAACTGCTAAATTATTCATCAGCAATTAAGCAATTATCACACAACACCGTAAACTCAACGTTTACACACGTATTTACTTCCAAATACGAAAACAACACAGCGAAATGCCTCGCTATAAACAGAGCAAAAATCTTCTCAGTTCGAAATCCTCAATCGAAACTCCCTGTTTATCCATCGCTAACGGCTTAAATACACCGAAAAGAAATTTCTCAAATATTCCACACGCTTCTGTAAAGTAGTAGACCGTTATCAAATTTTATCAATGAACAAAAAGGAAATAGGGGTCGTATACTTTAGCCATATGAAAAAGGGGATGTATATTCATTACGGGAAACTATTTACAGGTTACGTTCCTACAATAATTACTATTTACAGAATTTGTAACAATAATTTTCAAGGCATCAACAACTTCTCATATTTCCCTTTAGGGACTGTCCCTAAATGATGTCACGTTTTTTTTCCCTTCAACATTTTTGACCTCCCCCCCCTCCGTCACAAAGCGTCATGCTTCACCATACCCCCACCGTAGTTTCGTCCCTCCCCCTCGGTCGCACGTCGCGTTATTTTTCATAAGCATGATCTTTAGGGTGGTTCAATTTTTTCAGCAAGAGTCCAGCAGGACATCCCCTAATTTTTTTTAGACTTACTAATAGTATTATGCTGTAAACGTTTGAGCTTCTGACTCAAATTTTAAGAGGGTGCTCAATGACCCCTCCATTTGTCATTAGTCGTAGCATAGAAAATGCTACGAATTTAGAAACATTTGTTTTCCCCAGCTGGTTTTTTGAGCAATCATGATTGCTTATTGTTCTCATTTGACCGTTTTTGATGTTCTGTGCCTTTTTCAGCTTGGACCAGAAGCCTCTGCAGCACCACCGCCCACCGTCTTCTGCAGACGGCGCGGCTGCTCCGGTCCTGAGCTATCCGCTTCTCCTGGTCGGAGGCGTCCATGTCCTACACACGCACGCTCACACACACACACACACGCCTACGTGCATACACACAGGTCTACGCACACACACAAGCCTACACACTTACACACACAACTATGCACACGTAACCGCCGATCAGGAGAGGCAGGCTTGGGGGGGGGGGGAACAGGAGCCGTTTCTAGAAACAATAACTCCAATGATTAGGGTCCTGTCACAGTTCATGATTGCGAAAAACATAATTTGAATTCAAAATTTCAGAATTCAAATTATTATTATTATTTTTTTTTTTTATTTATTTATTTATTTATTTTTTTTTTTTTTTTGAGCAGTCACATTGCTTGTTGTTCTCACTTGACTGTTTTTGGCGTCCTATGATTTTATTTTCCCCCAGCCTCCCTCTGCAGCACCGCCGTCAACCGGCCCCTCCTAATGCTGCTCCTCTTGCAAAAACCATCTCCAGGTTGCGTCCATATCCTACACACACACACGCATACATACACATATCTACACACACACACACACACACACACACACACACGCATACATACACACAGATACACCTACACACACACGCATACATACACACAGATACACCTACACACACACACTTATTTCTGCACACAGACACAAACACACACGCCTACACAAAAACACATACCCACACGCCTACATACACACATCTACACACAGACACCTACACACACACACCTACACACGCACATACACACACACGCATACATACACACAGACACACCTACACACACCTACACACGCACATACACACACACGCATACATACACACAAACACACCTACACACACATACACACACACACACACACACTTATTTCTGCACGCAGACATAAACACACACGCGTACACACACACACATACCCACACGCTTACATACACATACACCCGTGATTGCGAAAAACATAATTTGAATTCAAAATGTCAAAATTCAAATTAATCTTTTTTTTTGTAAATAATTATTTTTATGCAATGTATATGCATATTACTAGTATATATTATAATATGCAGCATTGTTTTTTGGAGTTCAATGTATTTTTCAACCCCACCCCCTTTCCATACCAATGAAGTTTGGGGGGAGGGGTTGAGCGCCCTCTTTCAGTTGAAATAGGAACTAAAATTCTTCAGTATATGACTATCCACAAGTCTGAAAATGTTGAGTGCTGCCCCGTTATCTAGGAGTAACTTTTTTTTTTACATGTATTTTTAAACCACCCTATTGTTCTTGATTGTTCAAAAAAATTCGTGGTCTCACACTTCTTGTTACCCCCCCCCCCCCCCCCGCCCGCTTGTCACAATTTCACAAACCCCCTACCCACCTTCAAAGCGTGACATCTATTTGTGGACAGCCCCTTACTGCAAGACATGTGAGCGTAAAAGAATAAGTATTTAGTCAATTTTCGGGTTTTTTAAAAATCTTTTTGTTTTTTGAAGATTTACAGCGTTTTGAAGATTACCACTGGACCGCAGTTTTGAACTTGCGATCGAAGCAGGGGCGGACTGGCCCGCGGGTCGGTGCGCCCTCCTGCCTATGCACCTTTGCGCCCTCGAGCCTCAACACCTTTTTTATTTATTTTAAGTTTTTTTTTTTTTTTTTTGAGCAATCACGATTGCTTATTGCTTTCATTTGACTGTTTTCATGTGCTATCATTTCATTTTCCCGCCAGCACCCTCTGCAGCACCACCGTCGACCGGCTCCTCACGATGCTGCTCCTTTTGCGAAAACCGCCTCCAGGTTGCATCCATGTCCTACACACACGCGCATACATACACGCACGTACAAACAAACACATGCACACACATACATACACCTACGCAAATACACATACACACACACACACGCATTCATAC